>NW_022631006.1:27303562-27450011 GCF_010015895.1 Lontra canadensis
TACCATGTATTATTGATGAGGAAATCCTGATGACCTGAGAGAGCTTGTTTGGAGAAAAAGACCGTGCACTTGTTTCTCTACCTTTTCAGAAAACCCTGGTGACTTTGTGAAGCTCTCAGGAATTCTTCAGAAGCCAAGTCTCCACATAGTTTGCTCTCCTTCCTCTTGGAGATGTAACATTTTTCAGTCATTCAGGGTCTGGGGAGACCCATCTTTAAACAGGAAATATAGATACATATTAAACAAATAAGATGATCAGAATTATAAGTTTGTATAGAAGTGGGAAAGAACTTTGAGAGAATCTTGTTCATTTTCTTCATTCTGCCAGTGGAGAACCAACCCTGTGAGGGTAAACAGCTAGCCAGTGTGTTCACAGCGGCCAGAACTAGAAGTCAGCCTAACTTGCAGTCCAATCATCTTCCTCAGTAATGCTCTATACCTGCTTAGTAGAGTCATCAAAAAGCTAGAATTATTTATATTTGATAGTATCACTCTAACCTAATTAGAAGGACCCTGATCCCCGAGGTTTTTTTTTCATTCTTTTTTTAAAAATTTAATTTCTTTTCAGTGTAACAGAACTCATTGTTTATGCACCACACCCAGTGCTCCATGCAATGTGTGCTCTCCATAATACCCACCACCAGGCTCCCCCAACCTCTCACCCCCCGCTCCTTCAAAACCCTCAGATTGTTTTTCAGAGTCTATAGTCTCTCATGGTTCATCTCCCCCTCCAAGATCCCCGAGTTTTTAAAATCTCATTTAAAATAATATTGGCTTCCCTTCCCGAAAGATATATATATATTTTTTTTTGCCAGTGGGAATTTCTCTTGCTAACGCCCTTTTCCTATTTCTTCACACAACCTGGTCAGTCCTTGAACAGTTCCATCTCAGAACTTGTAGCTCTCTGCTTCTCTGTACCATCCCCTGGTATGTGGTCAGAAGATTCCTGACTCAGAATAGCCTCTTGGACTAGGCATTGGCTGTTTCTTTCAAATGTGGAGAAAAGTAATATTGAAGGAGAGGGAACCACACCAGAATCCTGGAGGTAAAGGATCGAAATCTCCTTCCTCTTGCTTAAAACAGGATTTAGTTCTCAAATAGGGCAGGAATAATTGAGGCCAGATGTCTGTTTTACACAGTGAAAAAGTTTAAAATGAGTTGGAGAGCATTAAAATCAGAAGCACATGAATCTTGGAAAATCTTCACATCATGGAGACAAACATATCAAAAGGTTTTGTGTGTAGAATTGATTTGATAAGACAATACAATGCAATGATTGAAATTTGAGAATAAGAGAGTGATGGCATAAAATTAAAGGATGAAAGTATTTTCAATAAGAGAAAACTTCTGACACAAATATTTTACTGAAGAGTAGAAACTAAAGAGGAATTGAGGGGAATAGAAAGAGGGACCAACCATGACAGGTGCAATTTTTGGGGGGGTATGAATATATTTCTTTATTAGGATGCTCACAAGAATGACACACTAGCACTGTCCTTCTGATGTGATAAAGAATACATAAATCTGACCTACATCATGGCAGGCAACAAGGTAAGGGCTCTCAGAGTTGTCCACTGGAGACATCCCCATCCACCAGAGAGGATGTTTCCTCGATTCCAGCATCTTTACTGTAGCTTCCAGTCAGGTCTCCATGACTTGCCCAGACTTCATTCCAGCATCAGCTAACCCTCTTTTTCCTAGCTGCTCTGGACTCCTTCAAGACCTATGTCAGCTCCCTCATGTCTAACTTGTCCAGGCAGCCTCTGGAATTCTGCAGCACATCTCTTTGGTATGCTGCTGCCGTGCCACCCTCAGGGACATGTTTGGGACTTGGGAGAGAGGGAAAATAACAGCACATTACCAAAGCAAGCATTTGGGATATATTGGCAAATGACACTTGGACATACACCTAACAACCTCACAGAATACACCTAACAACCTCACAGAATACAAATATTACATAATCCCCCAGAGAGCAACCACATATGGAATGATTTTGTGTTTCAGGCACAAGGGATACCAAGTGAATGGTATTTACATCCATCATGTCCTACATAAAACAGGAAGTTAGCACCTGAACGTTGGAACCAGATCTCTGTCCTGCCTCTTCCTTGTCTTTCAAAGGTGTCAACACTTTGTTTACCACTGTTTTCAGCATTAGATCATTTTATAAAAGGCAGAGAGAGTAGAATGGGTGATTGCGGTAGGGTGGTGGATTAATATATGGATAACAACCTATAAAACAGAAGAAGAATAATACAAAAATGCAAAACCCAGATTTAATACTAGAATATGACAAGAGAAGGTAGCTTGAGAAACTAAATGCAAATACAGAATATGATTCACAACGCCAGGGGAAGGACTCAGTGAAGAGTGGGGCAGAGCCAACTGGTTGAGATTAAGAGCCTTTCAGTGGACTGCTAAATGGACAGGATCTGGTGCTTCAGCTGAGAGCCTTCTTTGATGGTGACAGAGCAGGCAACGACAGGCTCAGAAACCCTGCGGACCCACCCCAGAGCATGCTTGGAGCGCACAATCACCTAGAGCCCATTTTTATCCTTACACAGCAGCAGAAGTTGCAGGATGATCTCCATGGGCTCAGCCTCTGCAGCCAACATGATGAACGCAGAGACAACTCTGTTGAGAGTTTTGGTGGCTTCATTGGTTCCTTTCCAAAGCTGTTTTTAGTTACATGACTGCTGACAAGGTCCAGTAGTTTTTTGGTGAGGTGGGCATCTGCGAGGGGGTAGACCTTCAGATTTACATCACCCTCAGTCATATCTGCATTTCTGTGGTCCTGCCACCCCTCAAAGCAAGGGGACTTAAGAGGAGGATCGAACCTGCCTTGACCAGGTCACATGGGAGGAATGGCACAGGTGCAGTTTTTTAATAAAAAAGCATCTTTCCTATCTGCCTGTTCAGCAACAGGATGTACATTTTTAGAAGAAGAGAAATTCAGAGAGCTTAATTTCTGTGTATAATCTTCCCTCAAGACAAAGCTGTACAAAAGATTCTTCCAAATGGGAAATAATTAGCTACACAGAAGAGTGATCAACTGTTGCAGAGAAGGCCAATATTGAGCCCAGTATTAGTTTCACTTGGGGGACTCTTTGAGTCACATTGACTTCCCCATGAGAGAAGTAGTGAAAGAGAAATTGTGTGGTAATGAGACAGAGGGGAAGAGGGATGGTTTGTAGGCAGTATATTGGTTTGTGTAAAAATATCCCTATATTGGTTATGTGATCTTTGGGATGAAATGCTTAGAAGCACTGAGCTAGGGAATGAAGGTGTGAAAACATATCCTGAGTGTACTGACATACTTTCACTCATGGGCCAAACCAGAAGAAATAGATGTAAAACCCCGGATATGTAGAGATAATTTTTTTTTAAAGATTTATTTATTTATTTGAGATAGAGACAGTGAGAGAGAGCATGAGAGAGGAAAAGGTCAGAGGGAGAAGCAGACTCCTCACAGAGCTGGGAAACCAACGTGGGACTCAATCCTGGGACTCCAGGATCCTGATCTGAGCCTAAGGCAGTTGCTTAACCAACTGAGCCACCCAGGTGCCCTGTAGATGTGATTCTTAAGACTGACTGTGGGAGAATGTTTTGATCATTTTCCTCTTATCAGTCATAGCCTATGTTAACCTGTATATATTTACCTGTGGTCCCCAACTTTGGAGTGTTGAGGATGAAGGTCTTCTTGAATGCTTTTGACCTTTATATTTCCTGAGTTGACTGGATACAGGTAAAATTTGTATGTAATTAGATCAAGTTCTTTTGAGATCAAGGGAAAGAGATAAAAACAAAAGAAGAAGATTTAGGGAGTTAGAGTTGTTTCTAAGAGGAGCATGTTTACCTGAAGGAGATACTTATTCAAAGGACCTATGATAAGGCTTTGAAACAAGCCTGGTGTATCTCTTTAAAAGTAAGGCTTTCTTGATTTTTGATGTGCAAATATAAAGGATAAGATCTCCAGGCTATCATGGGGCTCCAAAGTGTGAAGGATCTATCTTTGTTTAGAACTGCATTTATTTAGACCATATTTTATTTTCTCGGGTCAGAAACAAGTAAGAATCTTAATTTTCTAATTAAAGAATGAAGTCTCAAATTAATTTTCAAAAAGTATTGACATTGAACCTAGTGATTCACAGACCTGTAGCCCTGGGCCTAATATATGTTTATTAAAAAATTAAAAAATTATAGGGGAGCCTGGGTGGCTCAGTGGGTTAAAGCCACTGCTTTTGGCTCAGGTCATGATCCCAGGGTCCTGGGATCGAGCCCCACATCGGGCTCTCTGCTCAGCAGGAGGCCTGCTTCTCTTCCTCTCTCTCTGCCTGCCTCTCTGCCTACTTGTGATCTCTGTCTGTCGAATAAATAAATAAAATCTTAAAAAAAATTAAAAAGTTATAAAAAACTATTGACATTGCAAAATGTATAAACAAGGATCCAAACTGGAGAATACTGCAGGATGATAAAAAAGAAATAGGTAAGTATGGTCACTTGCATTAATCCTAGTATATATCAGATGAGGTAAAGCAATTTATTTGCCAAGAAGAAGCAGAACTACTCTAAGATAAGAGGAAAATTTCTCCTGTTGCTTCCCAGCCCTCCAAAAGCTCTTCTGCAACACAGTGCCCCATAAAATCATTCTATCATGTCAGTGTGCTGCTGTCCCGATATATCAGTGTTCTAAGTCAGAGCCTGGATACCAGGCAGAACAACAGTTAAGATGAATGAGCAGCATCTAGGTAGAAATAAAGTCCTGAGGAGTTGGTCAGGTTGATTGACACAGAGCAAGCTGTGATTTGAGAGCCATCCTCTAAGGAATTGGTCTTGGGTTTGCTTGGTAACAGAAAAGGCTGCTGGGTCAAGAGGAGCAGGTATTGCTAATGTAGAGTTTATGAGACCTAGAAGTATTAGAGAGGATGGAGACCACTAATTTATTGGTTGCCACAACTGAGATTGGCCAAAGCTTTGAATTGGCTTGAGTCTACAAAAGGTACTCATTAGTAGATTTCACTGTAGAGTATTTATGACACACAGACAGAGAAAATTAACTGAGAAAAGGAGAAAGAAAAGGACAGAGTACTGTAATCCTATGACCTTTGGCTGAATGTATAAATAAAGCTCAAACAGTATTCAAGAAACTATTCACGTTATTTGTTTTTACTCTTTGTTGGTTTTATTCATTTATTTAATGATAAACATTTATTGAGCATTTTCTGTAGAGTTGTTACTCATTAATGTTATAGTAGTAACTATGATGGACTCAACCCCTTCCTCACATGAAACTTAAACTATAATGAAGAAGACCTACATCAAATAAGAAATTATTATAATTCATTATTATTTTATTAAATATTATTATTGATGTTACCAAAAGTGGCATTAGGGAGTGGTATAATATATACAATGGAAGGAGTTCTTCTGGACCCAGGATTTTGGAAGTGTTTCTTGATAAAAGGATGTTGAAACTGAAATTTGAAGAATGAATAGATATTAATAAGCAAAACATGAAGGACAGATGTTTGAGACAGAATGATTAGCCAGGGCAAAGCCTCGAGATGAGAGAGAATGAAGTTTATTTTTTTTAAAGATTTTTTTACTTATTTTATTTTAGAGAGAGAGAGACAGACGGGTAGAACCTCAAGCAGACTCTGTCCTGAGCACAGGGCCTGATGTAGTACTCAACTCTGGGTTCAATTTCATGAGCATGAGATCATGACTTGAGCTGAAACCAAGACTCTGAAGCTTAAGGGACTGAGCCACTTGGTGCCCAGAGAAAAATGAAGTTTTAGACAAGCAAAACAAAATAAAATTTCCTCTGGAATTGTCCTCTATCCAGAAGAGGATGAGGGCCAGGTCTTGGATCACCTGATAAATCTTAAAAAGTTTCTATTTTAATTTAAGAGCATTGACAAGTGTGTGAGGTGTCTTAAGGAGAACAATCATGTACTTAAATTTATACTTAAAAAATCTCTCATTCTGTATGTACATAATGGGAATAAAGGCAAATCAGATTTGAAGGGAGAAGACACATAGTGACTCATACTCAATTTGAAAAATGACATGTGAAGAATTAGACAAGAATGGTGACATTTGGAAGAAAACAAAGGACATATTTAGGAGGTGTTTAGAGGTTGGAATTAATATGATTTGCTGATTTATTGAATATTGGGGATTGCGAATGCAGGAGTCCATTATTACTCCTAGATTTTGCATTGAGAGACTGGGTTAATATTGGTGCCACTTACTGTGACTAGGGACCTGAAAGAAGAACGGGTTTGAGGATGAGACAATTACTTTAGTTTCAGGTCTGCTGAGTGGGAGATGCCCTTGAAGGATCAAGTCAGTAAGCAGTTAGATTTATGAAGTACGAACTCAAGAAATAATACCCTGGCTTAAGAATAAAAGGCCTTAGCTGAGATGGTAATTAAAGCCAAGGGAATGGATGTTCCCTAGGGAAAGAATATGGAGTGAGAAAAGACCAAAGATGTAATTCTGAGGAACACTGAGTTGGGTGGTGGAGCAGATGAGAGAACCCCAGCAAACTGTTACTGGGAAGGAATTCCCCAAGAGTAGGCAGAAAAGCGGGGGACTGTACTATCTCAGAAGCCCAGTGGATTATTTATAAGAGGAAGTGGTTAGCAACGTTCAAGTTAAGAACTTCCCATCCAGATGAATGCCAAAGCATTAAAAGAAGTATTAATGATTAATTTACATGGAGTAAGCAAATATGTTATTGAAAAGGTTCCTGGAGAAACACTGGGCAAAAAACATAGGCATTATTTTCCTTAATTGAATAGATTTTATTTTCAGAGAAGTATAAACAAATAAATGAAAACATGTGTATTTTAATAAAGCACTTGTTCCAAATGTAGAAGTGCTCAATCAAATTGAATATGCCTTGCCACTTTTGGCTTTTTACTTATCTAAGATACATAAACTTTTGGGGGAACATTTTGTCAGGTCAGCAAACCATATTCAAAGAAACCAGAATCTCTAAACATACATCCTAGGGTGATTATTCTTAAGTGAAACAGCTATTAATTTTATATTTTAATTAATTAAAATTTTCAAGATTTTATTTATTTGAAGTAATGTATTAATTTATTAAAATAAATACATTTTATTTATTTGAGAGAGAGCACAAGCTGGGGACAGCTGCAAGGGAGAAGGAAAAGCAGGCTCTCTGCTGAGCAGGGAGTCCCACATGGGGCTCAGTCTCCGGACCCTGAGATCATGACTTGAGCCAAAGGCAGATGTTTAACAGACAAAACCACCTAGGTGCCCTGAAACAGCAATACTTTTATAATTTATTTTTTTAAGAATAAACTAGGATGATTGAATATTTGAAAATCTTCATCTTTAGAATAGTAGAAAATGAGACAAAATTTCAGAAATCTGTGGTTTGTGTTTATTTGAAGTATTTATAGTGCAAAGAATTATCCTTCTTTATTTACAGCCAATCAAGTCTAAATAACTAAAACAGCATGCTTAATCTAAATAACAAATAGTTGATTTTGTTTCTTATTCTAAGTTAAACTCAAACTAAAATAAAAATTAAAAAGTAGAATTTATTGATTTTGATTGACTCAAAGTCACATTTTATCTATTAAATCCGTAAGTTACCATGAGATGTATTTATCATTTGTTTGAGGTATGTCTTCATAATTGAGAGTAAATACAATTAGCAAGTCAAAGAAAATGGTATTTGAATGTAAGTTTACTCCTATGAATTAGTTCAGTTTTCTGTTCTCACCTTTCTTCTCAATGTAAGTAGGTGATGTCAATTTATTCTCTGTCATTAGCAAAATAACGTCACCTCTGACTCAATAATCAATCTCTACTGGGGGGAGTTTTGTTGAACTATCATGACAATAGTAGTTCTTACCATTGTAATGATGACAATCACATGACTTGCAGGGGTTTTGGTGAGCCTGAAGCATGTTGTATGTGGATCTGCTCCATTCATTGTGAGATCCCACTAGGACCCACAATCCGTTCGCCCAGTCTTCTCATGGCTACTCTCATGTCTTTGTTTCTTAATGTATAGATGGTAGGATTCAAGAGGGGGGTGATAGCAAAGTCAACAATGAACAAGTACTTATCCAGTGATGTTGTGGGGAAAGGCCACACGTAGAGAAACATGCATGGTGTAAAAACCAAAATCACTACAGTGATGTGAGCTGACAGTGTGACAAATGCTTTGGACAAGTCCCCTGAAGAACGTTTCCAGACAGTGACCAAAATGAAGATATAGGATATAATTAAAGAGAAGAAGGTAGCCATGGATATAAACCCACTGTTAGCGATGATTACAAACTCTAGCTTGTAAGTGTCTACACAAGCAAGTTTCATGACCCGAGGAAAATCACAGTAAAAACTATCTACTTCATTAGGGCCACAGAAGGGCAAGTTTATGACAAAAACAAACTGAGACACAGCATGGATTATCCCCACTATCCAGGCAGCCACTACAAAGGAAACACACATTTTGGGGCTCATGATGGTCAGATAGTGGAGAGGCTTACAGATTGCAGTGTACCGGTCATATGCCATGGCTATGAGCAGCACCATCTCACCTCCACCCATGACATGAAAAAAAATATCTGTATCATGCATTTTGGAAAGGAAATGATTTTACAGTCAGTGAAAAGATTAGTGATTGTTTTGGGCACTGTGGTAGAGGACAGACCTAGATCAAGGAGAGAGAGGTTGGCTAACAGGAAGTACATGGGGGTGTGTAAATGAGAGTCAATAATTACTGTGAACACAATGAAGAGGTTTCCCAGGATAATTCCCATGTAGAACACAGAGAAGAACCAAAAGAGGAAAAGATGCATCTCCCATGAATTTGAAAGTCCAATCAATACAAATTCAGACACCACAGAGTCATTTGTTTTATCCATTGGCTTAATCAGTAGAGAAGATGCTGAAGTATTCTAAAGGTAGAAAATAAGGAAGAATTGAGAAATATGGGAACTGAACATTGATATGTTGCTTGTCCATCTGTGATTTTGTGTAAAATATGTTGCAAGTTTCTAATTTAGAAGTTAGAACACATACAGAGGAGACAGGGAAAAGGAAGAAAAAAATAGAAAATAAAAAATCAAAAGTTAGGCTAGGGTGACAGGGAAAGAAATCATGTGAGAATAAGGCAGGTAAAGTGGAGGTTTAGGAGCAAAGAGTAACATCTTCCTGGTAGAGACCTTCTTTACCATGCTCATTGTATAAAATTTGGGCTTCTTCTATCTTCTCCATATATATTCAAGAAAATGACTTCTGTATCATAAACAGTTAGCCATAATTGAATGTTCAAACCCTTAATCATATTTGTGCACAAATACTGTAGCAGAACGTACTCTTTGATTATTCTTTTACTTCACACCTGCAAAATTTCAGGCATTAATCACTCATGCAATAGTGAATAGTGACCAGGCAATGAGTGTAAGAGTGTTGACTCTAAGAGGAATCATAGCTTAAAATGAATAGGCTTAGTCCTCTGATAGTTTCCAATGTTGTGACTGCAACCAATGCCTTGGATAATTAAAATGTACTTTAAACTGGTGAAACGCTAAAACTTTTTGGTTTCACCTCAGGTTGTGATGTGCAGATCATGAGATAGAGCCCTGTGTGGAGCCAGAGCCCTGTGTGGGGCCCCTTGCCGGCCTCTATGCTCAGCAGGAGTCTGCTTGAGATTCTTTCTCCCTCTCTTTGCCCCTCCCACTTGTGCTCTCTCTCTCTCTCAAATAAATAAATAAATCTTAAGAGAAAGAGAAAGGTTGAACATATGTATATATAACTTGTATTTGGGTCCATTCATTATTTAACGTAAAAGGAAAAATTAAAGGTACATTTCAAAGATAAGGTTAGAAATGAAACAAGATCGGATTGGGAGGGAGACAAACCACAAGTGACTCTTAATCTCACAAAACAAACTGAGGGTTGATGTGGGGAGAGAGGTTGGGAGGGGGGGGTGGGGTTATGGACATTGGGGAGGGTATGTGCTATGGTGAGTTCTGTGAAGTGTGTAAACCTGGCGATTCACAGATCTGTACTCCTGGGGATAAAAATATATGTTTATAAAAAATAAAATTAAAATAAAAAAGAAATGAGAAGATATTCAGAAAGGGGGATTTGGTAAGATGAGGTAGGCCATCATAAAGAAACAAATTTAGACTGTTGAGATGTCCACTAAATTATTAAGAATAATTATTTACAAAGGAATATGCATTTGATGTGCTCTTTATAATTATACATTAGAATAATATGTAAGTTATGGCTCAACATTTTAGATCATTTTGGATAATGACACTTTAGGTATTTTTAATACTAAAAATGTTGACCACCTATGTTTTGTAGTTTTCTATATTAGCCATGTGTTTTAATAAAAATCATGAAAAGGAGGAAATGGACCTACAAATACAGAGAATAAACTGGTAGTTTCCAAAGAGAGGATGGTTAAGGGATGGACAAAATAGTGTAAAGTGGAGTGGGATATAAAACTTGCAATTATGGAGTAAATAAATCACTGGAATGAAAGTTACAGCACAGAGAATATAGTCAATGACACTGTAATAGCATTGTACGGTCAGGTATAGTAGCTACACTGTGGTGAGCATAATCAAAGTAATAATTATGGAAAGGAATTGAAAGGAAAGCAATAAGAGAGAGAGGGGCAAGAACAGGAAAAATAATTCTGTGAAATATATGGTTGGAGTAGAGTATGCATATATATGATAGAAATGGATTATTAATTATTACTATTGTTATTATTATTTTGTTACCAAAATTTTCAACAAATGATGATTTCTGGGTATATTATGAAGAAAACCTTCATTTTTCATATCTAATTTTAACCAGAAAGGTACAGGCTTTCTTGCTTAGAGAGCACTAATATACATGAATGAATTTTGGGTCAAGGAATATAATGACTGGTAACTGGATGGCATTTTACAGAATGCTGTATGCAAATGTGTCTGTTATTTGTAATAGGCAAGTCCTACACCAAGAACAGGAAAACACTAACAATAATCCATTCTTTACCTTGCCAACTGATTTCTTGTTCCTTATATTTCCTTATAGTCTCTAAAAGAGAGAACACCTATCTGTTTAGGTATTTGATGGAAATTTCTGAATTTTTTAAGAAGTTAGGTTCTTATTTTAGCCATGGGATGAAATATGAATAATCTATGTGACTTGGCCATGGATTGGTGTCAGAGGGGCATGTAGCTGATTTTTGATGAGATACAGAAAAATGACTTCTGTAGAAGGTTTTTTTTTCCCCCCTCAGATTAAAATACAAAGATTATTGCAGAGAAGTCTCTTCTAGTTCTTCCATTCCTGCATTCTATATTAATGTGATGCCCAAAGATGCAGTAATCATGACCTTTGAGAGTCTATATGTTAAAGATGATATTATGAACAGATAGAAAAATAATCCAGTCTAAAAGGTCTTTGATGGATGTCAGCAAATGTCTGCCTTCTGAGGACACCTGGGTGGCTCAGTAGGTTAAGTGTCTGCCTTCGGCTCAGGTCATGATCCCAGAGCTTTGGGATCCTGACCCCAGCATTGGGCTCCCTGCTCAGTGTGGAGCTTGCTTCTCCATCTCCCACTACTCCTGCTTGTCCTCTCTCTCTCTCACTCTCTCTGTCAAATAAATAAAATATTGGGTATTATGGAGGACATGTATTGCATGAAGCACTGGGTATGGTGCAAAAACATTGAATTTTGGAGCACTGAAAAAATATATTTATTAAAAAAGATCTACATTCTGATATCTTATAATGGAATAACATTTAAAAAAAACTTTAAGAGACTGTAAGTCAGGCATTGTTAACTTACAGAAGCTGAATGCATTTTTACATTCTTAGTATTTGCGTAACAGAGCTCTTTTGCTTTTTCTCCTATATCTCTAACTTCTTTCACTGATGCATGGATTTTTTTCCTGCTTATTTTTGAGTGTTCCTATGTAACTCAGGAGACATAAATATATATATTTTTCATTTCAAACATGCTTCATTCTTTTAACTACTCCCCACTTAAAAGATTTCTATATCTATAGTTCTATTCCTGGACTCTAGCATAATATATCCAAGAATGTACTGTAGTACATAAATAGACATCCCTCGAACACTTCAAAGTTAAATTGTGCAAGTCTCAGTTCATGACTTTATCCTCTTTTTAATGTCTTAGGAAATATCATGACCATTATCTCTCAGGTGCTTTATCCAAGAATCTCTGAGGCAACTTTTCTCCCTTATATGACAGATGGGAAATTGTACCTCCTGAATATTTCTGTTTTGTGTCCTGGTCTTCATTTCCACGGTCAGTTTTATTTCAGATTTATGTATTTTTCATTTCCAAATGATTTCTCTCTCCAATCTTAGCTAAGTTTAGTCTCTTTTCTATACTCTGCTTTCAGATCTATCTATCTAAAACTCAAATATGGTCCTATTACTCTCTACTCTAAGCCTTTGGTTCTATCATTCAGGATATTTAAAATTCAATTGTGGGGGTACCCGGGTGGCTCAGTAGGTTAAGTGTCTGACTCAGTTTTTGCTCAGGTCATGATCTCAGGTTTATGGGATCAAGGCTTGTGTCTGGATCAGCACTCAGCACCGAGACTGCTCAGGATTCTCTCCCTCTTTTTCCTTCCCCATCTGCACCTCCCCACCCTCTCTGTCTCTCTCAAATAAATAAAAATATAAAACCTTAAAAAATAAAATTCAATTGTGTATCATATAAGAACCTTTATGAACTGAACACTTTACTATTTTTTTTTTCACATTTCAGCTCTTTCATATACTTTCATGTATGTTATTCCTTGTCGTTACAAAGTGGAACTGTCTTTGGCTCTTAGACCTAATAACTTGGTTGCCATTTTAGTCCTGCCACTTGTGAGTTATATAAACTAAGGTAAGGTAGTCAGTTATGCTGAAGATATTTATTTGTCCATAAAATGTGAGATGACTAGCTTCACTAGATGTTATGAAGGTTTGAGAGTATATGGGTGTAACTATCTGACAGAATGTTAATTCTCCTTTTCCTTTATCCTTCAAACTTAGATTAAATGCTAGTTACCCTGAAGTACTTATTGATGACCCCATGCAAAATAGTGTCTATAAACTATTGTTAAGTCTTCTATCTCCTTTTTAATAAAGCATATTATAATTTCTTATGCATATTAGTCTTCCTTATCACCTATGACTTCTTTGAAAAAGGGGCCTTTAGCCAACTTTGTATACCCCAGTAGTTAGCATAATTTCTGGCACAAGGTAGGCACTATTAAATGAGAGTCTTCACTAATGTTCATAGGGGAAAGTTCAAGAAGACATGGGAAGAAAATCAGGTGCTTAGAAGCCCCTAGGGGACATATGGTGGAGAAGAAATATTCACCAAATGACTTTGTGAATTGACCTCATTGACACCTTCACACTGATGGGAGAGTGGAAACCAGTCTGGACGCCAGAGACCTCCTTGCCATGACAATGTCCTTACAGAGTGACCTCAACACCCCACATTCCCATGTAGATCTAAATCTAATACAATAAAACTAGCAAAGGTACAAACTTTCCTCTTCATTTTTTGCCTCCAGCAATATGTGTATAGTCATTACAGATATCTGGAACTTTCCTGAAATTATACTGAAGTATTATTGCATGCTATAGAAATATTGATGAACAGAAAAGCACCACCATATATTTGGAAAAATTCAGTAATTTAGAAGGACAGGAGGTTGATCATAATAACCTATGAAAAGCTATTTGCTACATGTACGAGGAACAGAATCTTTATATACACTTAAAACTATGTTTATAGATTTCAGTGCACATGGAACAAATTAGAACTTTGGATGAATGAAACTGAAAATATGCATATTTTGTCATTTAGTTTAAAAATATTACAAAATGCAAAACATTACATATAAAGTGCATATATAGAAATATTTAGACTTTATACCACAGAATCTCTAAGTTGTGGGATTTTAGGTGATTCTATTTTTTCCTAAATATGAACTCTTATTTTTATTTATTTATTATAAATGATATTTACAGATTTTCTAATTTCCAAAGAAAATTTGAAATTAGTCAAAGAAATAGGAAAAATGATATAGGAGCAATTTTATAAATAGCATTATTATATATAATGAAAAGCAAACATTCTGGGGAAAGACCACCTGGATTGCACTCTCTATCTCCTTGATTTATGAACTACATGTCCTTGGGTGAGTTGCTTCACTTCTTTGTCCCTGAATTTCCTCAACTGTAAATTAGGAATGATAATAGTACATAACTTAAGGAAAAGAATAACTGAAACAAGATGGAATCAGGAGGGAGACAAACCATAAGACCCTTAATCTCACAAAACAAACTGAGGGTTGCGGGGTGAGTAGGGAGAGGGTGGTGGGGTTATGGACATTGGGGAAGATATGTGCTATGGTGAGTGCTGTGAAGTGTGTAAACCTGGTGATTCACAGACCTGTACCCTTGGGGCTAAAAATACATTATTTGTGAATAAATTAAAAAAAAAAAAGACCAAAAAATAGTACTTACCTTATAGTGTTGTTGTGACGATTAAGTGAGTTAATACATGGAAAACAGTGAAACATGCTGTGTCATATAATAAGTATTCAATAAGTTTTTAAAAATAATGATGATTTTTTAAGACTTGATTAATTTTGCTTTCCAAAGATGCAAATAGCTTGCTCTGCTAGACTGTGCTCTGTTTGAATGAAATAGACAAAACAAAGTTTTATTTCCATGAATATAATATCACAGAAAAAGGGGATGGAAATTTGAAGCCCTTTCACATATCAATTTAGTAAAGATATGGGCTCTTCAAAGAGAAATTCACCTCACAATACAATTGAAATTATGAAAATGAGACTAGAATATATCTGTATGCGTGAAAATCATTCAAGTAAAGAACATGAGCAGAAAGAACCTTGAGATAAAGAGAAAAGAAGGTTTGGGAACAAAATGTAACCAGTTTTGGGGGAGTTGGAGAGCAGGTTTCATTTGTACCTGCTTACGTGCAGGTCTCACTCAGCAGGAGCTTCAAGAGATTGAACACACGGACAGTTCACACCCTTTTGAATCACCACCATTTCTTAAGACAGAAAGTCATAAATAGTTCCTACCATTTGGAAGGGAGTCAATTAGTTGCACCGTATGGTAGGACTGGGTAGAGTCCGTAATTTCTTCTAATGGAAGCCATGTCTTTGTGTACACTGGTTTTCCCAAAGGTAAATTATCTCAACTTGCAGAAAAGATCCAGGGAAATTGAGCAGTTCAATGTGATGATCTGTGTCTTTTTGCTCTGGTAATTTTTTTTTCAAATTAGAGAATGTTAGGTTTACCTTAGATGTCCATTGTGTTATTGTGAATTATATGAACCACTGATAGTATCAGTTTGGCAACTTTAAGGAAACTATCCCCTTATACTCTTAACAGCTTATCTCCCTGGGAATTTTGAAAAATAATGAATTAATATTTGAACAAACCAAGGGAGTTCCAAAAGTAGTACAAATTTAGATTTGAAAATCTCAGTTGATTTTTTTTGGGGGGGCTCTAATAATTTTTTTTAATTTATTTTCAGCATAACAGTATTCATTGTTTTTGTACCACACCCAGTGCTCCATGCAGTCCATGCCCTCTCTAATACCCACCACCTGGTTCCCCCAACCTCCTACCCCCACCTCTTCAAACCCTTTAGATAGTTTTTCAGAGTCCATACTATCTCATTGTTCACCTCCCCTTCCAATTTCCCCCAACTGCCTTCTCCTAACTCCCCATGTCCTCCATGCTATTTGTTATGCTCCACAAATAAGTGAAACCATATGATAATTGACTCTCTCTGCTTGACTTATTTCACTCAGCATAATCTCTTCCAGTCCCGTCCATGTTGCTACAAAAGTTGGGTATTCATCCTTTCTGATGGAGGCATAATACTCCATAGTGTATATGGACCACATCTTCCTTATCCATTCGTCCGTTGAAGGGCATCTTGGTTCTTTCCACAGTTTGGCAACCATGGCCATTGTTGCTATAAACATTGGGGTACAGATGGCCCTCCTTTTCACTACATCTGTATCTTTGGGGTAAATACCCAGGAGTGCAATTGCAGGGTCATAGGGAAGTTCTTTTTTTAATTTCTTGAGGAATCTCCACACTGTTCTCCAAAGTGGCTGCACCAACTTGCATTCCCACCAACAGTGTAAGAGGGTTCCCCTTTCTCCACATCCTCTCCAACACATGTTGTTTCCTGTCTTGCTAATTTTGGCCATTCTAACTGGTGTAAGGTGACAATTTGGTTTTAATTTGAATCTCCCTGATGGCTAGTGATGGTGAACATTTTTTCATGTGTCTGATAGCCATTTGTATGTCTTCATTGGAGAAGTGTCTGTTCATATCTTCTGCCCATTTTTTGATATGATTATCTGTTTTGTGTGTGTTGAGTTTGAGGAGTTCTTTATAGATCCTGGATATCAATCTTTTGTCTTACTGTCATTTGCAAATATCTTCTCCCATTCCATGGGTTGCCTCTTTGTTTCTTTGACTGTTTCCTTTGCTGTGCAGAAGCTTTTGATTTTGATGAAGTCCCGAAAGTTTATTTTGGCTTTTGTTTCCTTTGCCTTTGGAGACATACCTTGAAAGAAGTTGCTGTGGCTGATATCAAAGATATTACTGCCTATGTTCTCCTCTAGGATTCTGATGGATTCCTGTCTCACGTTGAGATCCTTTATCCATTTTGAGTTTATCTTTGTGTACGGTGTAAGAGAATGGTCGAGTTTCATTCTTTTAACAACTTTATGGAGGTTTAGTATTCTGCCATCTCATAGCTGTTTTGAGTCCTTGTAATGAATTGAAGAGTAATTAGGTACTAAAACTCTCTAATTCAAATACAGTCATTTAAAAATATCTTTATATCAATATATATTGTGTCATTGCTTTCATACTTTCAATCTTTTATTTTTTTGTTTTAGTTTTTTTTTTTTGCTTTTCCCCCCATTTTATTTTTATTTTATTTTATTTCTTTTCAGTGTTCCAAAATTCATTATTTATGCACCACACCCAGTGCTCCATTCAATATGTGCCCTCCTTAATACCCACTACCAGGCCCACCCAACCCCCCACCCTCCTCCCTTCCAAAACCCTCAGTTTGTTTCTCAGAGTCCAGTCTCTCATGGTTTGTCTCCCCCTGTGATTTCCCCCATATTAAATTTGGCTTTCTTTAGTTCTTTGAACATGTTAATCTTAGCTGATTTGAAGTTTTTGTCTGCTAAATCCAAAATCTGGGTTCCTCCAGAGACAGTTTCTATTGTCTATTTATGTCCCTCTGAGTATAGATATTATTTACTGGTATTTTTTGTATATTTCATAAATTTTTGTTGAAAACTGGATGTTGTAGGTAACATGATATAGAAACTGTGAATTCCAATTCTTCCTCACACCTGGAGGATTTATTTTTATTTTTTTATTTTCTTAATTTTTTGTTTTTTATTAACATATAATGTATTATTAGCCCCAGGGGTACAGGTCTGTGAATCATGAGGTTTACACACTTCATAGCACTCACCATAACACATACCCTCCCCAAAGTCCATAACCTAACTACCCTCTCCGTACCCCCTCCCCCCAAGCAACCCTCAGTTTACTTTGTGAGGTTAAGAGTCTCTTATGGTTTGTTTTTCCCAATCCCATCTTGTTTCATTTTTTCCTTCCCTACTCCCCAAACCCCCCACATTGCCTCTCAACTCATAATTTGGCTATTGTTGATGATGTTGCTAAAAACATTTGGTGCATGTATCCCTTTGAATCAGTATTTTTATATCCTTTGGGTAAATACCTATTAGTGCAATTGCTGGGCCATAGGGTAGTTATTTTTAACTTTTGATGAAGATCCACTACTGTTTTCCAGAGTGGATGTACTGATTTGCAGTCTCCCCAACAGAGTAGTAGGGTTCACCTTTCTCCACATCCTCACCAACATCGGTTGTTTTCTGTGTTGTTAATTTTTGCTATTTTGACAGGTGTGAAGTGATATTTCATTGTAGTTTTGATTTGTATTTCCCTGATGATGAGGGTTGTTGATAATTTTTCCTGTGTCTGTTAGCCATTTGTATGTCTTCTTTAGAAAAATGTCTATTCATGTCTTTTACCCATTTCTTACCTGGTTTATTTGTTTTGTGGTGTTGAGTTTGATAAAATCCAAATAAAATTGCCAAAAATCCACAACATATAGGACCTAGTTCTTTAGATACTAACCCTTTATCAGATTTTTGCAAATATCTTCTCCCCTTTGAAAGGCTGCCTTTTAGTTTTGTTAATCATTTCCTTCACTGTGCAGAAGCTTTTTATCTTGATGAAGTCCTAATAGTTCATTTTTGTTTTTGTTTCTCTTGCCTTTAGGGATGTATCTATCAAGAAGTTGCTTCAACCTAGGTCAGAGAGATTGCTGTCTGTCTTCTCTTTTAGGATTTTTGATAGTTTTCTATCTCACATTTAGGTCTTTCATCCATTTTGAGTTTATTTTTGTGTGTGGTGTAAGAAAGTGGTCAAGTTTCACTCTTTTGAGTGGTGCTGTTCAGTTTTCCCAACACCATTTGTTGAAGAGACTGTCTTTTCTTCCATTGGATATTCCAATTTGTTGAAGATAAGCTGACCATTCATTTCTTGGTTTTCTATTCAATCCCATTGATCTATGTGTCTGTTTTTGTGCTAGTACCATACTATCTTGATGACAACAGCTTTGTAGTATAACTTAAAGTCTGAAATTATGATGCCTCTGGCTTTGCTTTTCTTTTTCAAGATTGCCTTGGCTATTTGGGGTCTTTTATGGTTTCATTCAAATTTTAGGGTTGTTTGTTCTAGCTGTGTGAAAAATGCTGGTGTTAATATGATAGGATCAGATTAAATGTATAGATTGCTTTGGGTAGTGCAGACATTTTAACAATATTTGTTCTTCTAATTCATGAATACGAAACATTTTCGATTTATTTGTGTCATCCTCAATTTCTTTCATCAGTGTTTTATAATTTTCAGAGAACAGATCTTTTACCTCTTAGGCGAGATTTATTCCTAGGAATCTTATGACTTTTTTTTTTTTTGCAATAAATGAGATTGATTCCTTGATTTCTCTTTTTGCTGCTTCATTATTGGTTAATAAAAATGTAGCACATTCCTATATGCTGACTTTTTATCCTCTGATTCTACTGAATTGGTATATCAGTTGTAGCAATTTTTTTTTTTTTTGTGGAGTCTTTTGGGTTTTCTCTATTGAGTATCATGTCATCTGCAAATAGTAAAGGTTTGACTCCTTCCTTTCTGATTTGGATGCCTACTATAATATGTTTCTTATAATAAGATATATATATATTCTAAAGATTTTATTTATTTATTTGACATTCAGAGATCACAAGTAAGCAGAGGCAGGTAGAGAGAGCGGGGGAAGCAAGCTCCCCACTGAGCAGGGAGCCTGAAGCAGGGCTGGATCGCAGGACCCTGGGACCATGACATGAGCCAAAGGCAGAGGCTTTAACCCACTGAGCCACCCAGACGCCCCTAAGATATTTCTGACTTATTGCCGGTTCTTAGTACAGACTAAATATTGAAATTAGCATGTAACATGAGTTCTGTAAAAATGAACTGAGTAAAAATCCATAATTACCCTTAAAATAGTGAATCTCAACCTAGGTTGATTGTGTTGCTTAGGGGACATTTGGTAATGTCTAGAAATATTTTTAGTTATCTCAGTGTGGGGATTGAGCTTTGTTGCTACTGGCATCTATTGGGTATAGGTCAGACATACTGCCAAAAATCCACAACATATAGGACCCACAAAAAGACTTAGATTCCTCAAAATGTAGTGCTGAGTTTGGTTGACAAACCCTGCCTTATGTAAGTTGGCTACCTTCCTATATTTTGCAAATCATACTATGCTTTCAAAACAAAAGAATGTGAGTGCTGTATTTATTTCCTTCTTGATATGTCAAAGGTTTCAGTTAAAGACTTACTGCCTGTTTTCTTGAAAATTTTGTGATTTTGGTTTTGCTTTGATAATAGCTCAGCTTTTGTTGCTTATATATTTTTGCTTTTAAAACATTTTGGAAACTTTTTATATTTTGTTGAACACTCTGTGACTTCCTGCCCTCATTTACTTTACCATTTATTGAAAGGAACAGGTGATAGTGTACTTAATTCTATTTATGCAGAAGTAGGGGATGCTACAGGGACTGTGGAAAATAATTAGCTTGTAGATAGTAATGTTGTCTATGAAGAAATGTTTTATTTATAATATTCAATTTTATACATTTTGGTAAATATTTTTCTTTCATTTTACATGTGAGATGCTTTGTAAAATACGAAATAGAAGTAGTTGTAAGAAGAATGTGGGCATATTTCTGATTTCATGGGAAAGCTCTAAATATGTTGTATTATTTCCTGTGTGTCCTGTAGTGTTTGCATAAATACTGCTTATCAGAATACATTCCCTTCTATGTTATTTCTCTAGGGATGCTGTAACAAATAACAAATTTTGTGGCTTAAGAATCCAGGAATTTATTTTTTCAAGGTTCTGGAGGCTAAAATCCAAAATCAAGGTGTTGTCAGGTCCATATTCCCTCTGAAGACTCTAGGGAAGATTTTTTTTTCTCTTTGCTTTTCCCATCTCCTGGCATTCTTTGGCTGATGAAACATAATTCCAATCTCTGCCTCTGTCTTCATATAGCTTCCTTCCTTGTGTCTGTTTGTGCCCTTTTCTGTCTCTTATAAGAACAGCTGTTGGATTTTAAATCCATCCTAGTTCAGTGTGATGTTATCTTGATCCCTACCCTGATTACATCTACAAAAACTCTGTTTCCAAATTAGATCACATTCTGACATTCTGGGCGGACATGAATTTTATGGGAACACTATTCAACCTCATACACCTTTTATGCCTACTTTGCTGGGACTTTTGCTATGAGATTTTTTTTGAGAATGGGATTTAATAGAATGCCTTTTCTATATCTATAAAAAAGGTAGTGTGATATTTTCCTCCTTCATATACTTGATATTGTGAATTCATTTGATTGATCTCCAAATGTTAAAACAACCTTGCATTCTGGGATACAACTAACTTACCCTGGTGTTTCTCTTACATATATCAGTGTTTCTATTTTGTTCTTACTTTTTAGATTTTTGTATCTGTGTTGAAGGGCTATGCAAGCTGGTTTATTATTTTCCTTTCTTATAATGTTATTGTCTTTTTAAATACTCTGGTTATTGGAAGAAAAGCCTTACTACCTGGTCAATAACCACTCTGTTTCATGGTCAAGGAAGAAGGTTCAAATGGGGAGAGAGACAGAGACAGAGACAGGGAGAGGTATAGCAAAGAGGAAGGGAATGAATGGGAGTAATAGGAAGAAATGACTTGGTCAACTCTCCGTGAAAACATGGTAATTGATTCTCTTCCTAGTGGTCTCTATTAGAAGATAGAAAATGGAATGGTTGCAAGATATACCTTGTCATTTTAGTTTGCTCATGGTAAATGACCCTGGA
Organism: Lontra canadensis; assembly: GCF_010015895.1. Lineage (NCBI taxonomy): Eukaryota > Metazoa > Chordata > Mammalia > Carnivora > Mustelidae > Lontra > Lontra canadensis. The sequence continues at coordinate 27,325,112 of NW_022631006.1, forward strand.
GTTTATGTTTTATGAGACAGAACCCATAATAAAATATTAATGTTTACTCTCTGCTTATTGGAATATAAAAAGGGCATATGTCATGACCAAATACCTCCCATTTTGTAAGTGATATCCTTCATGTACATCGGAGACCTAATCTGTTATATCTGGGCCAGGTAACATCCTCATGCAATAAAAGAGAACCTGGGAGTTATATTGGCACTCTCAGACATCTGATTCACTTGTATCTTGCAGTTATATGTATTCATGAATTATTAGAAAAGTGTGTAACTGAGTAAGAAGTTTGATAGTTGTGTCTTTGGTATGACAGACCCTTTATTTTATATCTGACAGATAAGCTGTTTCACCTTTTAAAATCTATATTTCTAAAAGAAATTTAGAATATTTTTCTTGTTACTTTTTTGGAGAATTCCCTAGTGGAATTGTTTAAGTATTCCTTTTTCTTTTTATTGGAGTGGAACATGTCAGTCAGGTTTTAACCAGTAGGATGAAATTACACAACTTACTGGAACACTGAGAAATCAATTTAAGGAATCATTAGGTGTAACATGTTGAATGAGGTAATTTAAAGGATAAATAGTTGCATTTTCCTCAGCTAGTCTAATGCTTGAATACTGGATCCATGAATGAGTTTTTGCTAGTTACTGCCACTGTAGACAGTTTGACCTATCGGCAGTACAGGGAGAGCCTTGAAATGGTACCATGTTTTAAGGACTGAAATCAATCAGTTGAGAGTAGTTACTGACACTGAACACTTTCTAAACTGGAGGGGACAGAGATTTATCCTTTGGGATTTCATTTATATATTTTGAGTATTTATTATCTTTCCTAATTTGGGTGTTTGGCCGCACCACTATCCAAGTGTTCACAGTGTCTGATTTCCAGTATGAAGTCTTGCATAATATTTCCTTAGACCAAGACTACTCACTTTGTAGTTAAGAAAGTAAATGAAAGCATGCAGAACTAAGGAACCTGTTTTTCCTTTCTACATTGCATGATTAGGAGCTGTTGATCTGATAGAACATTGGAATAGCCTGTCAAAATTACAACTGAGGCACCAGCTTGAAGATGATACTGTAAAGAGTTGGGGTCTGTGCTCCGAGATATGTGCTTTGATCTATGACCTTCAGATGGTGCTGTGCCCTCCGTGGTTAAAATATACAGGTTTTGTAACCAAAGGGGTAGAGTAAACAGTAGTGTCTCCTATCAGATCTCAGTGAAGTTCATGTGGAGTTTCTGTTTTCTGTTCTCAAATTTTAGGTTTTGTTGTAGTGGGGAGAATGCTTCTTTTGGGAGACAGTATGGGTTATAATAAACCTAAAATGTTTACCTGCTTTTCTTTCATTTAGGGTTCTTCATATTGGAAGACCAGCATTTAGAAGATTGAGTTGCCTCATTTTTATCACATATTGGTTAAATACCAGGTTGCTGCTTCTTAATGGGTGATACAGTGAAGAGTTTGTCTAAAACTAGGGATCACTGAGCCATGCCTTGTTAGCTTCATGATGGATGATAACAGTAGTGAAGCTACTGTAGCAACAATAGATTGGTAAGAACAATAACTAGAGTTCAGACTGCTCATAAAAAGCTGACTCATCTCAGCAGGCAAGTAACATAGATCATCAGGAGAACTGCCTGAGGATAGGGATATTTAGAATGGGTAACAGAGGAGACTATGACTATCGACTATGAGCAACGGTGCTGCTGTAACTTGTCACTACTGTTTTGTCTTCTTTTTGTGAAAGTTAAAACAGCCATTACCTTGAAGAATCTGTGACAGGATAAGGTAAAGCGGAACTAAGTTCTTTAAAAAGTGGGATATACTTTGGCAAATTTTGCTTCCAAACAAGATGTTCCTCTATTGCCAGCACCTTATGGTTTCTCCTCTGGCTTTTTTTAATGCACAGTATTCTGTTTAGGAAAGACTGGACATGCTAACGAATTAATACACCCTTTAAAAATGAAAGAGTATTCCAGTAGGGTGGAATTAAATTGGCAGAGGAATTAGGGGGTGCTAAGTTTTCCTGGTCCCTCAAATACAGCTAGATAGTTATCAAATCATTCTGAATACCTGTGAAATCTATTGGAGATCTGAGGAAAATGTTGCAATCCTGTAAGTAGAAAAGTGACCACTTTTTGGAAGGCAGGAGGTGCAGAGACTTGAGTCTGGGGTGATATATCTGAGGAAACAATGGAGGGGAGGGAGCCTGCTTAAGGAGGCTACCACAAAGTATTTTAAGTAGCAGAGCACAAAATTGGAACTTTTATAAGTCTGCTACTATGGGATATGTCCCTGGCTGAGAGGTACTTATGTGGTGGATGGGGCTGACTAATTTTGCTTAGTGTAATACTCTCTAGTTCCATCCATGTCATAGCAAATGGCAAGATTTTTATGGCTGAATCACACACACACACACACACACACACACACACACACACACACACACCACATCTTTATCCATTCATCAGTCCGTGGATACTAGGGTTATTTCCATCATTTGGCTATTGCAGAGAATGCTGATATAGATGTTGGGGTGTATGTATCCCTCTGAATTAGTATTTTTGCATTCCTTGTGTAAATACCCAGTAGTATTTTCTAGCACCTCAGTTCCAGTAATAGGTCTCATTTCACAAGCAGTCCAAAGCAGATCTAATTAAAAGTGGCTGTATTCAGGCCAGCGACCAAACTCTTCCCACTGTAGGCAAGGAGAGCCTCTGCAGATGACTGGCCTGAAATACAGAGCAGCCAAAACACAATAGCAGAGTGCAGGAAGCACACACTGGGGACACTCCCTGAAGCAGTAGGCCCTGGGTACTACATGACTTCTTCATAAGGCCATTACTTTCAGAAGCAGGAGATATAAGTGCTTTTCTAACACAGAGAAGAAGATAGAGACTTAAACAAAATGTGAAGACAGAGGAATTCATCCCAAATGAAAGAACAAGATAAGGCCATGGCCAGAGATCTAGGTGAAACAGATATAAGTAACATGCCTGATGGAGAATTTAAAGCAACAGTCATAAGAATACTCGCCAGGCTCGAGGAAAGAAAGAGAGAGACCATTATCACAGAGATGAAAGAAGTAAAAAAATAATAGAAAATAATGAAGTTCAACAAAAGAGAGAAAGAAGAATCATGCAACATGAGCATAGACTTAAGGAACTCGGTGACTCTACCCTATGTATTTTGATGGGAGTCTTTAATTTATTTACATTTGAAGTGTTTTCTTAAAGCAGGTGCATTTTGCATTCCCATTTATTGATGAGGGTTCCATTTTTTCTTCATCCTTGTCAGCACTTGTTAAAATCTGTTTGATTGGAGACTTCCTAGTTATATGTGAAATGATATCTTAATTTTATGAGAAATGATATCTTAATGGTGTTTTGATTTAAATTTCTGTAATGGTTAATGATTATGAGCATTTTTCAATTTAATTAATGATTAATTGATCTCTCTCTCTTTTTTTAAATGTCTATTTTTTTGTTATTTTAATTATTGAGTTGCAAGAGTTCTTTATATATTTGGATATGAGGTCCTTATCTTACATAATTAGCAAATTTATTCCCATTCTATGTCTTGTGCCTTTCTTGATGGTGACATTTGGAACAAAAAAAGTATTTCATTTTGACAAAGTCTAATTTTATTTTATTTTTCTTTAGCTTTTACCTTTTGTATCACATCTTTGAAAGTACTTTTAGATAAGAGTAACATTGAAAACAAAACACTTCCAGTAAAGACCACTCTCTGTATTGTGGGCTGGGCTTTTCTGCTTTCGGTCACAATTTGCAACATCAGTTCTTCTTCCCTGGGTCTCCAGTCTGCCAGCCTTTTGCATTTGGTAGTCTCCAAAACTGGGTGAGCCAGTTCTTTAAAATCAACACACACACACACAACTGGACACACACACACACACACGCACACCCGGATACTCACACACACACCCATACCCTGTTGTTCTGTTTTCTGGAGAACCCGACTAATACAAAATTCATATTGTGTCTGTTTTCTATCAGTGATTTCCTCTCTTTTGTGTAATATTTCTATTTCTGCTTATTTGGATTTAATGTACTATTTTCTCCTAAATTTTTAAGTGAGAAGTTTAGATAATGCTTTCTACCACTTAAAACACAATGTTAAACTAAGACATTTCAAAGTTCTCTTTAGTTGCATAACAAATTTTGACATATTCTAATTTTATTATAATTCAATTAAAATATTTTCAGATTCCATTGTAATTCTTCCTTGAAAGTGTCCAGAGAAAGATGGTTAGTTTTAATATACCTGGGCTTTTCTATATATTTTATGGTTGTTGCTTTCTAATTTAATTGAATTGTGGTCAGAGAACATATGTTGTTAAGGTGTTAATATTGAAAGTTTTTAAGATTCCTTTTATGACTTATCTTAGAGAACACTTTTCTTTTGATTTAATTTTATTTTTAATTATGTAAAATCATTTACATGATTTCAATGTTAAAACTGGAAAATAAGATATATTCTGAAAAATCTAGCCCTGATCCCTGTTCTTTGCCCTATCTCTACCTCTCTCCATAAGAAACCAATTTTAATTTTTAGTTTATTGTTGAAAATATATTTCTATAAGTATTTATAAAATGTATGTTTATAAATTATATATACATACAAGCCTAATACATGTATCCCCATTTGAACATAAAAAATTAACAACCTGGAGATATTCTTTTTCAATTTACTGTTTTTATTTAACATATATCTTGGAGATTCCTCCATAGCTGTTTTTTGGAGGTATTCCTCAGCAATTTTTATAGTACCATAGTGTTCCATAATTATGTATAATTTATACAGTTTTTTTTTCTCATTGTCTTTTGGGTGTTTTCCAATCTTCTACTGTTATAAACAATGCTGCCACAAGTAACCTTGTGCATTGGTTATTTTGTATTTTTGAAATGTGTTGTTAGGATAGAATTAGGATTGTTGGGTCAAAAGCTAGTAGTATGGTAAATTTTATAAATAATGTCAAGAGGTAACTGTTTTGTATTCTTATCAACAATGCAGGTGGTGTCCCTTTCTGTATAGCTGAACCAACAGTTTATATTATTAACTATTGAAGTCAGATATTTCATACATTATGGTCAAAACTGATATTCACATTGGTTTTACTCTGTATATATCTTAATATGAGAGATTGAACATTTTTCATGTATTTAAGCATCATTTATATCTCCTTAAATGTCAATTGTATATTCATGTTTTGCCCATTTGTTTGTTTGCTCGTATTTTTTAGAAGTTCTTTACTGTTATAGCCATTATTCTTTGTTATGTGAGTTGTAAAAACTTTTTTCTAATATCACATTTATCTTTTCTGCCTTGCTCATGGTTTTATCATGCATCTAAAATTTTAATTTGATATAGTTAATATTATCAATCTTTACCATATTCAGGGGTTACAAAGATATAATCCATGTTTTCTGTTAATATTTGTATAGTTAAGAAAAAAGACTTAGGCTTGAATTTAGTTAGAAATTGTCCTGGCATATGGCATGAGGAAAAGGTCTAATATATCATTTCCTGTATTGTCCAGTTGTTTTACCATGACATTACTAGGTTCTTCCTTCCTCCACTGATTTGAAATACTGCCTTTATCATATACTTATTTTCTTATGTGTTTTTAACCTGCTACTGGAGTTTCTATTCTCTTTTTTTTCCCCTGTGGCTAACATAATTTTGATTCTCTTATCATTTGACTGTCATATTAATTCAAGCTTCACTTTGGAAAACTACATTCTTTTTTTTCTTAAAATATTTAATCTACAATATTAGCCTGATTCAGTGATTCTTGCTGGAGAGTGGAGCTATTTATCAGACTCACTTGCCAAGTTTTTAAAAAAATTATATTCCCTGTACTTCTATCTTGACTTTTTGGCATGTCTTCATAGCATGTTATGGTGTATGAGCATGGGTACACACTTGCAAATAAATATACACATACCTAACTACAATGTCTTCAAATGAGCATTTGTTAAGATTGATAGATATCCTATCTTTCAAGTATGTTGGGATAAAATAAGGGTTGAGAACTTTTTGTTTGTTGGCATAGAGGCTTTTTATAATAATGACAATAGTAGTTGATATTTATTGCATCCAGATAACTTGCCACAAAATGTGCTATTTATCTGATTTATATCTATTGTCTCATTATCTATCATAATAACCATATGTATAGGTATTATTATCCTTCTTTTGCACACATGGAAACTGAGGGTTAGGCAAGTTAGACAAAATGCCTGGTCATGGTTAGTAATGCAGAAGTAGAGTTGAACTCATCTCTTTTGACTTCAAAATCTATGTTCTTAAAAGCTAACCATGGAAAATGACATGGATGGACCACATTGATGTACTTTGTGCCAACCTGTTGAGAGACTTGGATCCTTCTATGTACATTTTACTGCATATGAGCTCTTCTTGTATGCACAGGATGTCAAGTGCCTATTAGGCAGACTCCCTCTTCCTGTCACTCCTGATGATGAACTCATGGATTATGGGTTGCTCTAGTGTTTGGAAGGAACTATGGACTGTTATAGTGTGAAGAGTTTCTTTTCTAAATCTCTTTAAAGTGAGTTGATAAATATTCTGAGCACTAAGAATATTTTTTGAGTGAGGCACATGGCAGTTTCTTCCTTGATGTTTTTGGGAAAATGAGCCATGTAAAATGTTAAAAAAATTATAAATCAGGCTAGTTTCTGTCTCTTCCTGTATTATGCTCAGGACTGCTCAGGTAGTCACAGGCGTGTACAAATATTGACAGATTTTTGCTGTTGTTCTGAGTATTAGTGAGATAATATTTGGAAGGCATATCAACTTTTTATCTGTATCTAAAAATATAAAATGCAAAATTGTCAAAGGATAAATTGAGACAATGTATGTGAAAGTTCTTAGAAAATAACTAAAGGATATGGAAATGGATGTAAGATTTTCATGAGGTTTACTAAATAATTCATCAACTTTGCTATGTCATTGTCTTAGATTAGCCTTACAGTTACAGGAGATCTAAGACTTTTCCCTAGAGTTCACATTCCATTTTCTCAATCGTTTCATTGCAGTCTTCATGTCCTTGTTCCTCAGTGTGTATATAATTGGGTTCAAGAGAGGAGTGAGCACAGAATAAAACACAGCAAGGGATTTATCTAATGACTTGATGGGGAATGGCCAGGCATAAATGAAGATACATGGTCCAAAAAACAAAAGAACTACTGTGATGTGAGCAGTCAAAGTGGACAGGACCTTGGATGACTGGTGTGAAGGGCGTTGTTGGATGGTCACTAGGATGATAACATAGGAGATGATTAGGAAAACAAAAGAACACACAGTGAGCACACCACTGTTAGCAATGACCATGATATCCAACCTATAGGCGTCTGTACAAGCAAGTTTGATAACCCTAGGTAGGTCACAATAAAAGCTATCAACCTCATTGGGACCACAGAAAGGTAAGTTTACTGCAAAGGCCAACTGGCTCACTGAATGGAGGAAACCAGTCCCCCATGCAGCTGCCACAAGCCCAACACATACATTGCCACACATAATGGTAGTGTAGCGAAGGGGGTTACAGATGGCTATATATCTGTCAAAGGCCATGGCTATAAGGATCACCAACTCACTCCCACCAAAAAAGTGAAGGAGAAATATCTGAGCAAGGCATCCCTTGAAAGAGATGACTTTGCGTTTACTGAAAAAGTCAGCAATCATCTTGGGGGCTGTGACAGAAGACAGACACAGGTCAATGAGTGAGAGGTTAGCCAGCAGGAAGTACATGGGGGAGTGAAGGTGGGAGTCAGAGGCCACAGTTATGACAATAAGAAGGTTTCCACACACAATTCCTACATAGAATACAAAAAAGAACACAAATAGGAAAATCTGCAATTCCTGAGAATTGGAGAGCCCCAGAAAAATGAACTCTGTCACCATGGAGTAATTTGTGTCACTTATTGATTCATTCCAGGAAACAGCCTCTGTAGTTACCTTGGAGAATAGAGTAAGAAGGAAGTCAGAATTATTAGATTCCAATTCAAAGTCTCATTTTATATTATTCTGCTCACTCACATAATGACTTTCTGTGGTTTATTACACAAACACTTTCAAAATGCACACAATCTAAACTTACTATTTTATCTTACACTTTCCCTGATGATGCCTTATCACCCACTTATTCAAGTCTACTTAGTATTTCCACTTATCCTAATAATTATCCTAATAAAATACCTTTGTTCATGGTGTTCTCTCTGCCAGATTAACTCTATACTGCCAGCCTACATTTGGCTCCTTTTCCTTGAGCTCCAAAACAGTTTATATTCTGTAACCCCTCTCTTAGCTCTTAAGTAAATGCAATATTATATGATCTTTACATTTATAGCACCATTTTATGACATCCATTTTTGAAAAAGTACTCTTAGAGGTTTTGTAGCGTATCATGATTATTTTATATTTTGGTCATTGGAAACCTCTCCAACAAACTAATACAAATCCTTATTCACAGTTTTGCTATGTGAGGCAATTTGTAATGCGCAAGTTTTGAATGTAGTCTCTGGACATTTTAATGTCCCTACTTAAGTCTTATTTTTACCATTTTTACAAATGTGGATACTAATTATATTTAATTCTTATGGTTATTATGAATTTCAAATGAAGTAGTAAAAGTAAAGTTTTTTGGAGAGTTTTTGTATTTAGTGAGTGCACAATAGATTTAGATAATTATTAGCAGTAAGATTTATCACCTTCTGATTTATAGAGGAACCCTGGCTCCCAAATAATCATTAATGAATTTTACATGTATTCTAGAAATAAGAATCATAACAAGATGATTGAATTTCAGCTCCATGTTCTTCTGTTTTCCCATCTTTAGAATGAACATACTGGCTTAAAAATTCTCAACATGCCCACTAATCTAATACTCTATAGGGCATGAGTGAAGGACAGAATTCCAAAATAATTTTCATAGTCTCTCAGACGCTTGGATAGAAGTGTGAGAGCCAAGACAGATGTAGAAATCCAGTCTTTGGGGAACTTAAAATAAATGAGTATTCTAGAATAGAAGGTAAGAGGCCTTATAGAGAATGGAACTCATACTTACCATTTAGTGATATGGAAGTGCTTAGAAGAAAAAGATTTAATCCAAAATAAAATTATAGATGAAAAATAGAATAAAAAATAACAGGGAAATAATAAAAGGTGATTCAGTGGTGAAATGAAAAGTGAGAAAAATGCAAAAAAAAATCACATGAGAGATAATGTGAAAGAGTTTAATAGGAGAAAAAATCGAAAAAGGATTCTGGAATGCCTGCTAAGATATTTTATTATGAGTACAACACAGAACTATTGAAGAATTATATGCAATTGTTTAATACAAATTTCTAACAAATAGTGAATAGTCTATACATAATAGCCATTGTTAAGGTAGTAAGAACAGGACATTTGTCAACAGGATGTGGGAGATTTTTAAAAAATGATGTAAATGATTTTATTCTGAGTAATTGTGGAAATAGATGGGTCCTAAAGAGTTCTGAAAGTATAGTGTGTTATTATTACCAAATTTCTTAGGGAGTAGTAGTATTTCTTTTCAACATTTTCCTAATTGTGGATATTGTGTTGACTTTGGAAATTACACTTTTCTCTTTTATATCCCAATTCCATTACTTAGCCCAATCCACTAATGCTCCCTATTACTGTTTTCAAAGTTCCGTATGAATTTAGCAATTCTAATTGTATTTCCATGTATAAAAAGAAGTCAAATAATAAAACAAGCATAACCCCTCTCTTCCCTCCTGCTTAGCACAGTAATAAACACAATCCTAGTGATCATTGACAACAGAGAGGATGGGATTCCTGTTGTGAGATCATTTCTGATGTCACTTATTGGTTAGGATCATTCTTAAGAATCAAAGTATGCAACTTATAATGGAACTTCAGTAATTACTTATGTACTGCAACCATTTCATTTCACTGAGAGGACCAACTCAATACTCACATCTCCATAAGAAATATACCAAGGGTAATGGTTTCTCTTCTGCAGCAAAAAGACTTTATAGCATGGTAACAAGAATTCAGATATGCTGCTCCTCAGCAAGAGGAATTTCTTGCTCACTGAGTTAAGACATCTCATTTCCTGAGTATATGCTATGGAGGAGTGAGTGATGATGATGGATTCTTAATTACAGGGGACCTGCTACCTACATAATCCTTTCAAAGCCCATATCTGATTCTTCAAAAAATGGCTCAAGGAGTTTGAGAAGAATTCTATTGATTCTAAGTTAAAATTAAGTTTATTGAAGAAGTTCTCCAGAGTCTTTGACACTGGCTATAGCATTCATGAAGAACCAGCTACAGCTATAGGGAAAGAAAATCTTTCCCTATGTACTAGATTAAACTTAAAATTCAACAATGAGGGTTGTTACATTTGTCCTAAATATCTTTTACCCCTCTTTAAAGAAAAATACCTAAAGTCCTCATAAGTTTCCCTGAGATTGAAGTCAGGAGACTTGGGGATTTTAGTACAAAGTTACCATGTGATTTTGGCATGTGATTCAGAATTTCCAAGCCTTAGTTTTCTTGTTTACAAATGAGCTCATTGGACCAAAAGCTCTCAAAGGTGAAATTCCATAACTCTAGAAGTATGATTTACACCTATATGTGAAAGAAATATCCCAAGCCAGATTGTATTGTAGAAAGGATGGAAAGAGGTAAGTAAGAGAACACTGCTTCTGGGTATAGGGAAAAAGGATCATTAAATAGAAAGGAAAGAAGAGATTAGCCTGGAAGACTCAGAAGGACTAAACACTTAGAACACTTATGTAACATATACTAAGTTTTATAACACACCTAGGGCAAGCCTTGTTAATATTCATACTAACTCTTCTAAATATTTGAACTGACCTCACGGGACCTTCCACTTTTCTTGAAGATGCACATGCAATTGAATTCTGCCAAATGGGTTCTTACTAATAGAAACATCTCGTCAGTAAAGTGCTACACTGTGGTTACTTTCACTTTCATCATTCCACCCACCTCCTTCATATCTGGAAGAGACTGCAACAATTTTCAGAGCAAGGAAGTGTACAGATTTTCCTTTTTGCACTTTGTCTTGAAGCAAAACATTTCCAAGAGAATAAAGTGTGTATGATTGGTGTTCCTTAGTAAGTTACTTGGCTAAGAGCCATTTATGAGTTGACTGGAGGCAAGTGAGGAGATCTGGAAATAGCCAGCCTGAAGTTTGAGGGCTGAGACTAAATCATATAGCCTCACAGGTTTTCCCTTGAGGATACACACAGAATCTTTTTGAGTCAGGGGCTGTTGTCACAGTTTCTCAGCTTTCTTAGGTATTTCTAGTACTTCACTGAATCTAAGGGTGATTTTGTTTTTCTGTGCAAATGAAACTTTATTTCCTTGTATCTACATTTCCCTTAATTCTCTTTATATTCCAATATAGTGACATACAATGTGATGTTACTTTCAAATGTATAAAACATTGATTTGACAATTCTCTACCTTACTCAATGTTCAGTACACTAAGTGTAGTCATCGTCTGTCAACATACATTATTACAATATTATTGACTTTATTCCATATGCTATGCTTTTCATCTCTGTGACTTACTTTCTTTAAAACTGGATGTTTGTATTATGAATCCCCTTTATTTCTCCCATACCCCACCCATCTGCCTTGTGGCATCCACCAGGTTTTTTTCTCTAAAAGTCAATTTGTTTTTTATTTGTTTTGTGTTTGAGATTTCACCAATAAGTGATATCATATAGTATTTGTCTTTCTTTGTTTTTGTGTGTGTGTGGCGGGGGGGGTTGTCTTTCTCTGTTAAAGGTGACTTTTTTTTAAGAGTCATAGTGAAAGCAAAAAGTTCCAATATTAAAATCTGGATGGATTAAGTAGACAATAAACAATAATGCTTTAGATACTATACAAAGAGGATAGCATATAGCATTTATTACCACTTTCAGATAAAATATAGGGGAAAATACCTTCACCAGTAAAAAGAAAGTGTTATTTATTTTTTACCTTTTTTTTGAACACCTTTAATTACAATTCTGCAGTTACAACTGAGCTGAGTCACCACAATTAATGTTTCTTAAATCATTCATTGGGACACGTCCAGATGATTTCTCAGTCATGCTCCTTGACTCAATAGACTTCCCAAGTTTTACCTGGAAAAGTAAAGTAAAGATGTCAGCCATCTTCTCTGTCCTAAGCACCCTGGATTAGGTATAGGTATATTATATAAGGTGAGATCTGTGTTGGATGCTTTTCTTTAGGTAATAACATCCTTAAAATGCTTTGATAATTGTAGATACTCTTGTAGGGTGAATCAAGAAATTCTTTGAGGAAGACTGCAAGGATGACAGAAATCTGTTGGAAAGAATGGAACATAGACAAATTTTGCATTATATAAAATAGTAGAGTGTATTTCTAAAGCAACGTAGTACAAAATACTTTAACAATTAAAGACAGTAAACAATTCTTAGGAATTGTAGCATAGTGTTGCCTGCCTATTTATCTAACATAAAATATAATTAGGATGAGAAATATTTCTTTCTTGACTTTTAATGGGTGCTAGTTCAAATAAACTCACATTTTATCCATTGGATCCACAAAATTTCCATAAGAAATATTGATTTCTAGCAATGCTTATAATCAATATGAAAATATTGATAAGTAAAATTCAACCATACATACATGTATGTATTTACATAGAGATAAAAAACATGAAAATTGAATGTTCTCATTGATGATAATTGTCATTTAGTATTGTAGGTAGGAAGGAATATATAATACTTTATTTTTCATACTTAACAGAAATAACTGCAGCTCTATTTGAAAGTGAAGTTCATTGATACAGTACCTCTTTTATGTAGAGTTCTCAGTTTTTTAAGGGCAGTAACAAAACTGTCCTTAATCCATAGTGTTTGTGGTGGTCATAAGGGTCCTGACGGTTCATAACATTCACCTTGTGCTCTTAACAGTGAAGTCTGTTATGGCATCTCCCTAGAACTTACAACTCTTTAACTCAGCCTTCTCATTGCCACTTTCATATCTCTGTTCCTTAAAGTATGGATGGCAGGATTTAATATGGGACTGACGGCAAAGTCTATGATGGCAAAAATGTATCCACTGACTTGGTAGGGAGAGGCCACACATAGAGAAACATGCATGGAACAAAAAACAAAACCACTACCGTGATGTGAGCTGACAGAGTGATGAATGCTTTGGATAAATCTTTTGAAGAATGTTGTCTGACAATTATCAGAATAAAGATGTATGATACAATTAAGAAAAAGAAGGTGCCCATAGATATGAAGCCACTGTTGGCAGTGACCACAAATTCTAGTCTGTAAGTGTCCATACAGGCAAGTTTAATAACCCTAAGGAAATCACAACAAAAGCTCCCCACATTATTAGGGCCACAGAAAGGTAAATTTATGACAAAAACAAACTGAGACACAGCATGAGTCGCCCAGTAATCCAAGCAGCTACTATCAAAAGCATGTACATTTTGGGATTCATAGTAGTTAGATAGTGGAGAGGCTTGCAAATTGCTGTGTACCTGTCATATGCCATGGCTATGAGCAGTACCATCTCAACTCCTCCCATGACATGAATAAGGAACATTTGTATCATGCAGTTGTGGAAGGTGTTAAAGGTGACTGATTTTGCAACCACTGAAAAGATCAGAGATCATCCTAGGAACTGTGGTGGATGAAAGCCTCAGGTCAATGAATGAGTGATAGGTTGTGTAAATGAAAATCCAAAATCACTGTTAACATAATGAAGAGGTTTCCCAAGATAATTCCCACATAGCACAAAGAGAAGAAAAGAAAAAGGAAGACCTGTATTCCCAAGGATTGTACAAGTCCCAGTAACACAAACTCAGTTGCCACAGAGCCATTTACTTGGTCCATCGAATCATAAGGAAGGGAAGACTCTGAAGTGACCTGAAAGAAATGAAAGAAGGATCAGCTGTGAGGCACTAAAAACTATGTGTTAACTGTTGATAATTTAAATTGGTTACTGACAGATCTTTTATCTAATTGATAGTAAATTATTAACAAAATCATGGGAACCCAGGGTATGGGTTTGGTAGTATGACCAAAGCTGCACTCAGAGGCCATCTATTGCATTAAATTTGCTCTTATTTATTCAAGTACATGAAGTAATCAGGCAACTTAAGAAGTTAGAAATGGATGTACAAATTAAACTCAAGGAATTCAGGTAAGAGAAAATAATAAAAATTAAAAACAAAAATAATATGTGTTGGCTCCTAGAAAATTGGAAGAGTGTACATGAGCATATAAAAAAGTTTTTTTGAAACAAAAAATAGACGGACCTTTTAAAAGAATAATAAAAAATTAGAAATGAGTATAGAATAGTAACAGTTAACATAACAATAGTTAAGACACTTCTGAAGTCTGTTCCTCATAAGTCCTTAAAAACAGTTTGCTCCAAAGGAACACATAAATCATACTTGTAATTGAAATGTTATAGAGAGACAAAAGGTTTGTATCTTTATAATATAAAAAAAGAGATCAAACCATTCAGTAAAAATTTCAAAACCTACTAGACATAATTGATATCAAGAAAGAATTCACAAATGTCATCTCTGTGTGTGTTGGTATATTCATTTCTTCTTTACAAATCCAAGAAATAAGATAAAATATATATTAGTTTCCTATTAAATTACAAAGAATTTTGTAGTTATTATCAAAACCAGGAAACCTCAATGAAATAGATATCTTCATACATTGCTGGGGGAAATACAGTCTGATTCAAGCATTAAAGAAAACATTTTGAATTATGTATCAGTAATCTTGATCCTTATCATTTGGTGCAATAGTACTCCTTATGGAGTTCTATTTGACAGAAAAAGTTTCTGGCACAGAAATGTTCGTTACACTCTGCAGTGGAAAAACTGAACAATTTAAATGCCAAACATTAGTTTTAAGTCTGTTACAATATTTGCATATAATGGAATGTAATACAGTTATTAAAATAAATGTTTATAAAAGAGTTTATAGTAGCACTAGGAAGATTTTTCTCTAGAATATTAAGTGCAAAGAAGTAAACAAATTGCATAGTCAATAATTTAAATAACAGTAATTGATTCTGATTTTTTTAGAATTAAAAAAAATCTCTTTAGATTTGAAACGTTATTTGGTATACGTACTTTGTATTTTGATAAAAACATCAAAGGGACACCAGAGTGATTTATTTTGTTGAGCATTCTATTCTTGGTTTCAGCTCAGGTCATGATTTCAGGGTCATGAAATGGAGCCCCACATCAGGCTCTGTGCTCAGCATGGAGTTACCTTGAGATTCCCTCACTCTCCTTCTTCCTCTGCCCCACCCCTGCTGATGGTCTCTCACTCTCTAAAATAAATAAATAAATCTTTTTTAAAAAATCAAAGAGGATGGAGAGTTCAAGAAATGTTTTATTAAGAACATTTGAAAAAAAGGACTGACTCATAATTATTGGATGACAAATAACTGAGTAAGTAACACTCTTCATAAACTGTCAGAAATTGGTTCATAGATGTGATTATTAAGGTGTGTGCGTGGGTTTGTGAGAGGAGTAGATATAGCTTAGTAACTAAAGGGTCCTGATTAAGCTTCTTGTCATTTATATAAAACTATCATTAAGTTGGAATTTTGGGCGGTATTTCCATCCAGATAATAGACAGAGCATCTCCCCTGCTTCAGTTTGACTAGGGTTGGCCATTTGTAATGAATTCTGCTAACCGTGAAATAAATAGAAAGAAAGTAGATGTTCTGGTGGTCCCACCCAGTTCAGAGTGAACAAGGTTGGTAATGTTAGGAAATACTTAGCAAATATTAAGAAAGACACAATTAGTGGTCAAATAAATGGAGACGATGAAGTGCAAATGGGATAGAAAAAGCAATGTTATGGGAATATAGCAGATGGACACAAGTAGGTTTTATTCTTTTCCTATTTGCACATATATGAAATTATTTTTGTTACCTCTCCATTTTTACATTGTCTTCTACCTTCTCTTACCTTCATGTTCTAAATACTGTTTCTAACATTTTCTCTGTAAACCATGCTTTACCAATTCATTCATACTGCCATCACTGGGCTTTTATTCACATTTAAATCATCTAAATTAAAAGAGCATAATCCTTTGGGGGGGAGTTGAATCTGGGGAGCATTGTAGAGTTAAAAGGTTATCCTTATTTCATGGAAGAAATTCATGGCAATATCCTCTACCTGCTGAAGAGAATGTGTTTGGTGACTTTCCAAGCTCATCAGCAAATTCAGTTTGGAGAAATAAAGTTGAAGCTAAAGAATAATGGCTTCTTGAGATCATGCGAGGCTAAGATAAAATATGTAAACCCTATACTTCAGGATCTTATCATAAAAGTGGGTGTTTTATCTTATAAATCCATTAAAATCTCTGAACTAATTTGTCAGATTTGGGAATTCCCATTACTGTTAGTTTAGTACTACTGAAATGATGTTTGTCTTGGAGTTTGAGTGATAATTTTTATAAACAAGAAAATCCCACACTACATGAACCTATTAGTCTAAAGACTCTAACCTTCCATTTATAACATATAATATAATATATTTGTAAACTTTAATTATTATAACATGGACAACTGCAATGCAAAGTATGGAGTTGAGTTTAATTAACATGTTGAAATCAGAATCAATAGCATGTGTAAAGGACAGGCAGGAAGAACACATAAAGGGGAAGAATGAAGATGTATTGGAAAGAGAGTGAGAAAGTGATGAATAGGAGAAGGAATAAGAAAATCCTAGAAAAAAATTCCTAAAAGACAAATAAAGAAGATAAAATGATAATCAAAAAAGGCATTGGTAGAACATTGCATATCTTTGCATATGTTGCTTGAGCAAGTTTAAACCAAAACACATTGATAAATTACAAACACCTGGGTGTGAATTTTATTTGGGTTTTCATTCACTGCTTTAGGTATCTTTTGGCTGAAAGGATGGAAAGTAATAGTAAAGCTGTAGGGAAACTGGCCACTGATACAAAGACAGGTTAAGACTCGGGTCCACATACACTATGGAGTATTATGCCTCCATCAGAAAGGATGAATACCCAACTTTTGTAGCAACATGGACAGGACTGGAAGAGATTATGCTGAGTGAAATAAGTCAAGCAGAGAGAGTCAATTATCATATGGTTTCACTTATTTGTGGAGCATAACAAATGGCATGGGGGACAAGGGGAGATGGAGAGGAGAAGGGAGTTGAGGGAAATTGGAAGGGGAGGTGAACCATGAGAGACCATGAGAGACCATGGACTCTGAAAAACAATCTGAGGGTTTTGAAGGGATGGAGGGTGGGAGGTTGGGAGAACCAGGTGGTGGGTATTGGAGAGGACATGGACTGCATGGAGCACTGGGTGTGGTGTAAAAACAAAGAATACTGTTACGCTGAAAAGAAATAAAAAAAAATAAAATTCTCTTAAAAAAAAAGACTTGGAGCATGTGAATCATGGGTGTGGCAGTGGGGTTTGGTAGAATGGAGAGGGTAGTTCAACAAACTGACAGGTGAGTCACCACTAAAATATTAGGAAGTAACCGATCAAAAGCATTCGTGTAGCCTTCAGGCACTATTTTACTTACCCTTCTTCTAGTATTTATATGCTTTTCACAAATACAAAATTAAAGTTTTTAGTATAGGCACCCTTTCTGCTTTGTCTAACACTGTATCACCTGCCTAAAACAGTGGCTGGCACATAGAAAAAGTCCAGGAAATATGTGATGAATGAATTTCCTAGAAATATGTACTGAATTATTTATATAAGAACTAAAACAGTACCCTTTCCAAATATATAGAGAAAAAACCGAGTTTAATAATACCTTCTCCACAAGCTTGTACTTCCTGGTTTTAACCCAGTTATACATATAAAGAGTGAGTATTTAGTTGAGTGAAGAAATTTCCACCCTTTCTGTTATAAACATCTTGAATACCATGTATCATTGATGAGGAAATCCTAATGACCTAAGAGAGCGTGTCTGGAGAAAAAGACCATGTACTTGTTTCTCTGCATTTTTAGAAAACCCTGGTGACTTTGTGAAGCTCTCAGGAGTTCAGAAGCCAAGACTCCATTGAGCTTGGTATCATTCTTATTGGAGATAAAATATTTTTCAGTCATTTAGGGCCTGGGGAGACCCTTCTTTAAAAAAGAAATATAGATACATATTAAACAAATAAAATGATCAGAATTATAAGTTTGTATAGAAGTGGGAAAGAACTTTGAGAGAATCTTGTTCAGTTACTTCATTCAATAGGTAGAGAGCATGGGGCTCTCTGCTCAGTGGGAAGCCTGCTTCCCCCTCTCTCCCTGCCTACCTCTGCCTACTTGGGATCTCTGTCTATCAAATAAGATAAAAAAAAATAACAAGACAAAAATATTTTCAATAAAAGAAAAATTTTGACACAAATATTTTACAGAAGAGCAGACACCAAAGCAAAGTTAAGTGGGTTAGGGAGAGGGATGAAATCATGACAGGTGTGGTTTTATAATTCAAAAGCATCTTTCCTATCTGCCTGTTCAGCCACAGGATATACATTTTTAGGAGAAGAGAAATTCAGAGAGCTTTGTCTTAATTTCTGTGCACAATCTTTCCTCAAAGACTAAATCTGTATTAGATTTTTCATAATGGGAAATAAGCTAATTAGGTGCAAAGGAGAGTGACCTTGTGTTGTCTCAGATAAGAGCAATACTGAGCCCAGTATTAGTTTCTCTTGGGGGACTAAATGTTTGAGTCATATTTGTTTTCCCATGAGAAAAATAGAAAAGAATTCCTGGTGATGAATGGGGGTTGAGGGAAGAGGGTAAGTTTTGAGGCAGGATGTTGGTTTGTGTAAAATATCCCTATATAGATTTGATGATCTTCAGGATGAATTGTTTGAAAGCACTGAAATGAAGGGATAAGGGTGAAAACATATCCTGAGTGGACAGACATACCTTCACTTGTAGTACCAAACTTGAAGAAATAGATATAAAACATGTGATATGTCAAGATAATTCTTGGGGGCAAGGATAAATTGATCATTTTCCTAATATCAATTATAGCCAGTGTTAACCTGTATATATTTACCTATGGTTCCAAACTTTGGAGTGTTGAGGATGAAGGTCTTCTTGAATGTTTTGACCCTTATTTTTCCTGAGTTGACTGGATACAAGTAAAATATCCGTTTTCTAAGAGATAAAGGTGACACATATGAGAGGAAAAAAGAGGAAAATGAGGGAGTTGTTTTGAGTTGTTCCTAAGGGGAGCATGTTACCTGGGGGAGATACCCATTCAAAGGACCTATAATAAGGCATTGAAACTAGCCTAGTGTATCTTTGTAAAAAGATGTGGAGATACAAAGAATCTGATCTCAAGGCTATAATGGGGGCCCAGAGTGTGAAGGATCTATCTTTGCTTAGAGCTGTATTTGTTCAGAGTTGTATTTTATTTTCTCAGTTCAGAATAAGGAAAATCATAATTCTCTTGACTGCAGATGATTTCAAATTAATTTTCAAAAAGTATCGACATTACAAAATATATAAACAATGATATAAACTGGAGAATACTGTGGGCTGATAAATTAAAAAATAAATAGGGATGCATGGTCAAGTACATGAATCAGTATATATAAGATGAGGTAAAGCTATTTATTTGCCTAGAAGAAGCACAACTACTCTAGGATGAGAGGAAAATTTCTCCTGTTGCTTCCCAACCCCCTGAAGACTATTCTGCAACACAGTGCCCCATAAAATCATTCTATCATGTCAGTGTGCTCCAGTCCTGATATTCCTGGGTTCTAAGTCAGACACTATCCCAGGCAGAACAATATATTAAGATGAATGAGTACATTTAGGTAGAAATAAAGTCCTGAGGAGTTGACCAGGCAGACACAGAGAAAAGTGTGATTTGAGAGCCATTCTCTGAGGAATGGATCTTCATTTTGCTTGGCAGCAGAAAAAGCTGCTGGGTCAAGAGGAGCAAAGGTTGCTAAGATAGGGTTTATGGTACCTAGAAGTATCAGAGAGGGCTGAGACCACTGATTTATATAGACTGCCTCAGTTTGGCCTAAGCTTTGAATTGGCTTAAGTCTACAAAATGTTCTCATTAGTAGATTTCACCATAGAGTACTGAGGACATACAAGCAGAGAAAATTAATAGAGAAAAGGAGAAAGAAAAGGGAGGAAGTACTGTAATCTATGACCTTTGATTGAATGTACGAAGAAAGTCCAAACAGTATTCAAGAAATTATTCACATTACTTGTTTTTTACTCTTTGTTGGTTTTATTCATTTATTTAATGAAAATAGTTATTGAGCATTTTCTGTGGAGTTGTCGCTTGTGTTATAGCAGTAACCATGATGTACCGAGCCCCTTTCTCACATGAAACTTAAAATGTAATGAGGAAGACATACTTTGAATAAGAAATTATGAGTGTGGCTGATGTTATGAAAGTGGCACTAGGGAGTGATATAATATATACAATGGAAAGAGCTCTCCTGGACCCAGGTACTTGGAAGTGTTTCTTAATAAAATGATGTTGAAACTGAGAATTGGGGAATGAACAGATGTTAGTTAATAGGCATAAAAGCATAATAAGCATAAAAGACGGTTGCTTTAGACAAAATCATTAGCTAGTGCAAAGGCTCAAGATGAGAATGAAGTTTATTGTTTTAAGGTTTCATTTATTTATTTTTTAGAGAGAGAGAGAAAGATAGCAAGCATGTTTTGAGGGTACGTCAGAGGGATAGAATCTTAAGCAGACTCTGTGCTGAGCATGTAACCCAATGTGGTACTCAACTCAAGGCTCCATCTCACAACCCTGAGATCATGACCTGAGCTGAAGCCAAATTTTGACGCTTAACTGATTGGGCCACAGGGTGCTCCAAGAAAATGAAAATTTTAGGCAATTAGAAGAAACTAAATTGCCTCTAGTATTATAGATAGGGTAAGAGCATGTTGTCCTCTGAGTGTGGAGAGGAGGATGGGGGCCAGGTCTTGGATGTCCTGATAAATCTTGAAAAGGAGTTTATATTTTAATATAATAACAATGGTAATTATGTGAAAGGTCTTAAGGGAAAGATCATGTGCTTAGATTTATATGTATTTTTCAAAAATTTTCATTCTGAATGCCAATAATGGGAATGAAGGGAGATGAGATTTGAAGGGGGGGGAAGACATTTAGTGACTTAATATCCTATTTGAAAAATGACTTGTGAAGACTTAGACAAGAATGATGACATTTGGGGCACCTCGTGGCTCAGTCTTTAAGCATCTGCCTTTGGCTCAGGTCATGATTCCAGAGTTCTGGGATTGAGCCCCACATTGCAGGGAGCCTGCTTCTCCCTCTCCCATTCCCCCTCTTGTGTTCCCTTTCTCACTATGTCTCTTTCTGTCAAATAAGTAAATAAAATCTTTAAAAAAAGGAATGGTGACAATTGGAAGAAAACAAAGGACATATTAAAGAGGTGTTTAGATGTTGGAATTAATATGATTTGCTGATTTATTAATTGTTGGGGATTAGGAAAGGGAAGAGTCCATTATTACTTCTAGATTTTGCATTGGGGACCTGGGTTAATATTGGTGCTGCTTATTATGACTAGAGACCTGAAAGAGCAGTGGGTTGGAGGATGAGATGATTAGTTAGTTTCCGATCTGCTGAGTGGGAGATGCCCTTGAAACATCAAGTCAGTAGGCAGTTAAATTTTATGAAGTAGGAATTCAAGAAATAATACCCTGACTTAAGAATGCAAACTTTTAGCTGAGATGGTAATTAAAGCCAAAGGAATAGATGTCCCCCAGGGATAGAATATGGAGTGAGAAAAGACCAAAGAGGCAATTCTGAGGAACACTAATTTTGGTTGGAGCAGATGTGAGAACCCCAGCAAACTGCTACTGGGAAGAAATTCCCAAAGAATAAGAGGAAAAGCAAGAGACTATAGTTTCTCAGAACCCCAGTAAAATATTTGAAAGAGGGAGTGGTTAGCAATGCTGAATTAAAGAAGAACTTCCCATCCAGATGAATACCAAAACATTAAAAGAAGTATTAGTGATTAATTTACATGGAGAAAGCAGAGATATTATTAGACAAGTTTTTGGAGAAATACAGGAAAAAAATATAAGCATTATTTTCCTTAATTGAGTAGATTTTATTTTGAGAGCAATAGAAACAAATTTATCAAAAAGTTATGTGTAGCTTTAATAAAGCATTTAGTCCATTTGTAGAAATGCTCAATTAAATTGAATATGCCTCACCATTTTTGGCTTTACATTTATTCAAGACTTCAAACTCAGATATATAAGCTCTTGGGGTCTGATATATATTGCCCGATTCGCAAACCATATTCGAAGAAACCAGAATCTCTAAACACATACCTGACTGATTATTCCTTTGTGAAACATCTATTATTTCAATGAGGTTCTTTTGTTCCTTGAGCATAAACTGGGATAATTGAATTTTGTAACATATTCATTTTTAGAATAATAAAGCATGAGACAAAAGTTCACAAATCTCTGGGGTGCCTCCTTGGCTCAGGTGGTTCAAACTCTGACTCTTGATGTTGGCTGAGATCATGATCTCAGTGTTGTGAGTACTGGGCTGTGTGCTAGGCATGGAGCCTGCTTAATATTCTCTCTCTGCCTCTCTGTCTGCCCCTCCCACCTAAAAAATAATTTGCAAATCTTTGATTTTTATTTACTTAAATTATTCATCATGTTAAAAAGTTTCTCTTCTTAAATTACAACTGTTCAAATCTAAACAAATATAGTATCCTTAAAATAATTAACAAAAAGCTGATTTTCTTCTTATTCTAAGTTAAACTAAAATAAAATCGAAATTAAAAAAAAAAATAGACTACTGAGGCACCTGGGTGGCTTAGTCAATTAAAGCGACCAACTGGATTTCAGTTCAAGTCATGATCTCAGGGTCCTGGGATCAAGCCCAGTGTTGGGTTCCCCATTTTGTGGGGAGTCTGCTTGTCTCCCTCTTCCTCTCTCTGCCTCTCCCCATACCACTGTTCATGCACCCACTCTCTCTTTCTAAAATAAATTAATCTTTAAAAAATAGACCATTGATTTTGATTCACCCAAATGCACCTTATTTATTGAAATCGTAAGTTTACTCTGAGTTATGTTTATCAATTCTTCATAATTGAGAGTAAATACAATTAGCAAGTCACAGAAAATGCCACCCAGAAAATGGCATTCAAATATTAAGTTTACTTCTGAAAATCAGCTCAGTTTTCTATTCTCATCTCTCCTCTTGATAAGTAGGTGAAGTCAATTTATTCTCTGTGGTTAACAAAATAAAGTCACCTCTAACTAAACAATCAATTTATACAGGGGGACCTTTGCTAAATTGTCACCCCCTAAAAGAATTCTTACCATTGCAGTGATAACAGTCACATAACTTGCTGTGTTCTTGGTGAGCCTGAAGCATGTTGTACGTGGATCTGCTCCATTCATCGTGAGATCCCACTAGGACCCACAATCCGTTTGCCCAGTCTTCTCATGGCCACTCTCATGTCTTTGTTTCTTAATGTATAGATGGCAGGATTCAAGAGGGGGGTGATAGCAAAGTCAACAATGAAAAAGTATTTATCCAATGATGTTGTAGGGAAAGGCCACACGTAGAGAAACATGCATGGTGTAAAAACCAAAATCACTACAGTGATGTGAGCTGACAGTGTGACAAATGCTTTGGACAAGTCCCCTGAAGAACGTTTCCAGACAGTGACCAAAATGAAGATATAGGATATAATTAAAGAGAAGAAGGTAGCCATGGATATAAACCCACTGTTAGCGATGATTACAAACTCTAGCTTGTAAGTGTCTACACAAGCAAGTTTCATGACCCGAGGAAAATCACAGTAAAAACTATCTACTTCATTAGGGCCACAGAAGGGCAAGTTTATGACAAAAACAAACTGAGACACGGCATGGATTATCCCCACTATCCAGGCAGCCACTACAAAGGAAACACACAATTTGGGGCTCATGATGGTCAGATAGTGGAGAGGCTTACAGATTGCAGTGTACCGGTCATATGCCATGGCTATGAGCACCACCATTTCAGCTCCACCCACGAAATGAATAAAAAATATCTGTATCATGCATTTGGGAAAGGTAATGATGTTGCAGTTAGTGAAAAGATTAGAGATCATTTTAGGGACTGTGGTAGATGATAGACCTATATCAAGTAGAGAGAGGTTGGCCAATAGGAAGTACATGGGGGTGTATAAATGAGAGTCGGTAATTACCATGAACACAATGAAGAAGTTTCCCAGGATAATTCCCATGTAGAATACAGAGAAGAACCAAAAGAGGAAAAGATGCATCTCCCATGAATTTGAAAGTCCAATCAATACAAATTCAGACACCACAGAGTCATTTGTTGTATCCATTGGCTTAATCAGTAGAGAAGATGCTGAAGTATTCTAAAGGTAGAAAATAAGGAAGAATTGAGAAATACAGGAAGTGAACATTGATATGTTGTTTGCCCATCAGTGATTTGTGTAAAATATGTTACAAGTGTCTAATTTTGAAGTTAGAACACCTACAGAGAGGGCAGGTGAAGGGAAGATTAAAAAAATAGAAATCAGATAATAAAAAGTCCAGCTAGGGTGACAGGGAAAGAAATCATATGAGAATAAGTAAGGCAGGTAAAATGGAGGAATTAGGAGCAAAGAGTAACAGCTGCCTGGTAGAGTTTCTTTACCATGTTTATTTTGCAATTTTGGGCTTCTTCAGTCTTCTACTTATATGTTTGGGAAAATGTTTTCTGTGTCTTAAATAGTTAGCTATGATTTGAATGTTCAAACTCTTTTTTTTTTTTTAAGATTTTATTTATTTTTCAGCGACAGAGGGAGAGCGGGCGAGCACAGGCAGACAGAGGCAGAGGGAGAAGCAGGCTCCCCGCCGAGCAAGGAGCCCGATGTGGGACTCGATCCCAGGGTGCTGGGATCATGACCTGAGCTGAAGGCAGCCGCTTAACCAACTGAGCCACCCAGGCGTCCCTGAATGTTCAAACTCTTAATCATATTTGTGCACATGTATATACCATAGCAGAATGTATCGTCTGATTATTCTTTTACTTTGCACTGCAAAATTTCAGGCATTAATCACTCATGGAATAGTGAATAGTGACCAGCCAATGAATTTGAGTGTTGACTTTAAGAGGAATGATAGCTTAAAATGCATAGGCTTAGTTCTCTGATAGTTTCCAGTATTGTAACTGCAACTAGTGACTTGGAGAATTAAGATGTACCTTAAATTGGTGAAATTCTAAACCCCAGAGTGTCAGCAGACTCAGAATAAGGGCTTCTCCTTACTTTGCTAGGATTGAGAGACCATTTGTGTTTTTGATAGATCTGTTCTAGGATTAATGAGTGGCAATTCAAACACAAATCTCAGAGATAATGGTGTAATCACTGAAACAAAATATTTAATCATGATACACGAAACGCATGTGAAAAATACAGGATTCCAGAGAGTCATGAAAGATAGAGGTCATGCAATCATGTCTTCCAGTATTTGAAGCTTAGCTTAGCTAAAATGCTATTTGAGGGTGAGTAAAATTCCTGCAACTTTTTCAAGGGGAATATATGTTATGACTGTGAATAGGTAGAAAGGTAAAGATGTGTATATATAATCTATCATTATTTAAAGTGAAAAATTAAATGTACAATTAAAGTATACAATTAGATATGAGAAGATTCAGAAAGGGGAATTTGATAAGATTAGTACCAGAATGAGTTTGGCCATTATAAATGATGCAAATTTAGAGTTGTTGAGATGTCCACTAAATTATTAAGTAACAAAAATTGTTTATAAAGGACTATGTATTATGTGATATGCTTTTTATTATTATACACTACAAAATATGCAAGTATATACATCAACATTGCAAGATCACTTTGGATAATGACATTTAGGTAATTGTAATAATAAAAACTCTGATCATCAGTGTTCTGTAGTTTTCTACATTGTCCATGTTTTTTTAAAGATTTATTATTTATTTTAGAGAGTGAGAGAGAGATCATGAGTGAGCAAGGGGCAGAGGGAGAGCTTGAGAATCTCAAGCAGACTCCCTGCTGAGCACAGAAACCTGGTCGTGTGTTTGAAATAAAATTTATGAAAAGGTGGAAACTGACCTATAAATACAGAGAAGAGACTGGTAGTTGCCAAGGGGAAGGTGGTGGGGTTATGAGCAAAATAGGGTAAAGAGAAGTGGGAGATGAAGGCTTCCTATTATAGAATGAATAAGTCACTTGGATAAAAGTTACAGCACAAGGAATATAGTCAGTGATATTGTAATAGCATTGTGTATTGATAGATGTTAGCTGCACTTGTAGTGAGCATAATCAATAATAATCATGAAAAGGAAATGAAAGCAACAAGAGAAATAGGGGCAAGAAAAGGAAAAAGAATTCTGTGAAATATGACTGAAGTATGCATATATGTGATACAAGGTAATTATTAATTATTACCATTATAATTTTGGTTCTAGTTTTTTACTTTAACTACTTCTGGTTAAACCAACATCTTTCAGCCAATAAATGACAATTCCTGGGTATGCTACGAAGAAAACCTTCATGCTTCATACCTAATTTCAACCAGAAGTGTACTTGCTTCCTTGTTTAGAGAACATTAATATATGTGAAAGAGATTTGGGTCAAGGAATATAAAATATTGGTAACTGGATAGCATTTTACAGAATGAGGGTGTGTTTGTTATTTGTAATAGGCAAGTCCTACACCAAGAACAGGAAATGTGTAATACAATACATTCTTTACCTTGCCAACTGAAATTTCTTGTTCCTAATATTTCCTTATATTTTCAGGTAAGACTGAAGAAATCTGTCTGAAGAGAAAAGCTAGAAATTTGTAGTGAAAACAGACTTACCAGTAACTCTTCATACTACTTTGTTTTGATTACCTTGCTTAAAGTGGATCTCATCTTTTTTTTTTTCCTTTTCTTTTTTCTTTTCTTTTTCCCTTTCCTTTTCTCTTTTTTCTAATTTAAGCATAGTTGACACACAATGCAAAAACAGTTTCAGGTGTACAGATTAGTGATTTGACAAGTTTAAACATTATGTTTTGTTCAGGACAAGTATAGCTACCATCTGAAGAGGACACCATCTTTTGTTCAAGACTTACAAGAAATTACCTCTAACATTTAGTTAGTTTATCCTGAAATACTGTGTTTATGCTTAATGTATAAGTGAAGAGTGAATTCAAACCAGTTAATAATTTTTAGTTCTTCCTTTCTCTGATTGACTTATTTCATTTAGCATAATACCTTCTAGTTCCATCCACATCACTGCAAATGGCAAGATTTCGGTTTTTTGATGGCTGCATAGTTTACATTGTATATATATACACCACATCTTCTTTATCCATTCATCTGTTTATGGGTATCTAGTCTCTTTTCATAGTTTGGCTACTGTGGACATACCTTTCTTAGAGGTATGAAGACCTCTTAGACCTCTTTCTTAGAGGTATTGGAGAATCAGAAATTCTCTGAAAGCAGAGTCCCCTAAGAGTTGGTTACTCTCCTTACTGGATATTTTGGCTTTAACATTCAGAACATGGGAAGGAGATTTTTCAAGTAGGCTATGCAGAAAATCAGATAGAACTTAAGTCTTTTAACTTTAGTGATTAAACATTCCCTCTCCCCTAAGGGGCCAAGATCAATAATTAAAACCATCCTAAAACTGAAAACGTAGGAGGCAAATTGGTTCAAAACTCATTTTGCCAGTGTTCTGTCACTGATGTACCATACTCATGAATTTTTCTTTTAATCTCTACCCTTAACCATCTTAGCTTGCTTCTCACAGAGGTTCTTTTCACAACCAATGGACACCAGTTCTACTAAGTCATATTCATTCTTATCATTCTCCAATTCTTGACCCATTCATTGGCTAACATCATCGGATGATTTGATTGGATGATCAAATGTGTCAAATGGAGGGAACTGACTCACCCCAGCTTTCCCTGCATGAAGGCAGAAAATAATTTCCATTGCTGTAATCTGTTGGGAGCATGGGTGGAGATGGAGTGGGCAAGACATATTTGGTACCCACAGTGAGAAATGTGAAATATCACCTAAGAGGATGAAGCAAGTGGTGAGAGATGCAAGATCCTTGAGATACCAACCCACCAAAGAGACATTATAAATATCAGTCATTTCAGAATGACTTCTTCAGGCATAATTTTGTGATTAAAATAGAACAGTGTTCAATGGACTGGAATAAGTCCACTTGCATACAGGAGGAAAGTATGCAAGTGGGAAAAAGGGAAAAAAAGTGGAATGGAAGTATAAGAAGAGAGATTATTGTGGTATTGCTCAACATTAGGAATATTTGTCTGACCTACCTGTTCTGTTCTTAGGTATGCAGCCGCATTTGTAGAAACTCAATACTTTTGATTTCTGCTGTGTAGTATAATCACTTCTCAGACAAAATATATGTTTCTTTCCAGTAAGAATACAGTTAATTAGTAGCAGTAGGTGTTAGTGACCTGCTGATGTTTCTGAGATTTCTAATTATCAGCCTTATATTAGTTTCTCCTGGGAACCAGGCCATGAGTTATGTTAATTGGCTCAAGAGAAAAATAGAAGAGTTACTTATTGATGGGAAGTAAGAGAAGATGCATGATGTTAGAGTATCTCCTGCTTATTTTGTAAGTTAATATTCTGGATGTGTGGGTGATAACTAATTTAAGACAGACTATGTGGAAACATGATCTTAGATTTACTGATTTGGGAAGACTGAGAAGTCTACATTTGTTGCAGATGCTCTCATTATGGAGTGGGAGAGAGTGAGCCCTATGTATGGATATTTCTTTCCAGAACAATCAAGAGTATTTATGCAAGGGGAACAATCCCATAAACATACTAAATTGTTGGACAAATGAAAAGCTAAAAATATACTATTCCAAATTAAGTGTTGGCAAATTATGGCCCATGGGCCAAATTTGGACCACTACCTCTTTCTCAAATTCATTGGAACACAGGCACAGCCATTTGTTTATGTATTGTTTATGGCTTCTTTGTGCTACCAGAAGCAGAGTTGGCCCACATATGGCCCACAAAGTCTTTGGCTTGTTCCATAAGAAGTTTGATGATCCTACCCTAGATTAAGCTGTTAGGTTTGGCCAGCAAACTCTGAGATGGTAAATGAGATTACTCCAGACACCTTAGGAGAAAAGAGAGGAAGTGGGGACCAGATGCTCTAGTACTACTGGCGAAAAGTCCTGAACCAAGCACTGCCTCCACTTTTATTGTGAACATTAGTGATATTAAGGGAGTAAGAAAAACAAAAAGGAGTGCAAAGCTTTAATAATCAGGACAGTGACACAGGGAGTATCATGTGATTAGAACAAGATGTGCTTGTGATGTGCGTGTCGGCAGGGAGTCTGTGGAGCATATGACCTTCAAAGATAAATGTTCCTCCTAAGCATTTACTCCCTGGATGAGGGAATTGAGCTGCAATGAGGATCCGGCTGTTTTCAGCCCAGAAACTTCAAAGGAGGCCCAATTTGCTGGACACTCCTTCTTTGCTTTTGAATTAGTCTCACCCAGGGAGGCATATGTTTATTAAATCTTATCTAGTCAGGTGTTATGAATTTCCACATTTAGCAAGTTGGGCAGAAGAAGAGGGTATAGCAGAAGGATCATCCACAGCGATCTTCATCGCTTCCTATATACTCAGGGGTAAAGATGCAGATGAAGTTTGAGAAGTAAGTTCATTAGAGTTCTATACAGCATTCCCCAGACACATTGCACTCAGGACTGACTACATATTTGTAGGACTGAACACAAAGTGAATATGTAGGGTTTTTTCTTAAAAAAAATAATTAAACCAAGACACCAGTCTTTCCCATTCCTTCCAAAAAATTAAAGAGAAGGGAATGCTCCCAGACACATTCTACAAGGACAGCATAATTCTGATACCAAAACCAAGTAAAGGTACCACTAGAAAAGTACAGGTCAATATCTCTGATGTATTTAGAGGCAAAAATTCTGAACTAAACTCTAGCAAAACAAATTCAGCAACATTAAAAGGATTATTCATGGGATGCCTGGGTGTCTCAGTTGACTGAGTGTCCAACTCTTGGTTCCAGCTCAGGTAATGATTTGAGGGTCATGAGATTGAGTTCCAAGTCAGGCTCCCCACTGAGTGGGGAGTCTATTTGAGATTCTCTCCCTTTCCCTCTGCATCTCCCCCACTCACATGCTTTCTTTCTAAGATAAAATAAAGAAATATTTAAAAAAATAAAAAAGGATCATTCACCATGATCAAGTTGGATTTATCCCTGGGATATAAAAGGGTAACTCAGTATATGCAAGTTGACCAATGTAATAAATTACATTAATAGAATGAAAGAAAAGAATCATATGATTATCTCAAGAGATCATGAATGAGTACCTGACAAATTAAATATTGTTCATGACCTTGCACGTTAGTCCCAGTCCACACTTAGATACAAATAATGATGTGAGGTAATGGGTTATTTGAGAATCTATGAGATCTCAACCTCCCTTGAAGGTTCAGCTCAGACTGTTACATCTTAAAATTAGAAACAGATGATGAGGTAAATAGGGCTTAAATGAGGGAGACTTTCTCTGTTTTATTATACCAAAAAGATACACCCTCCTCAGCACTCACTCTGACTTAAAGATCTCCTTTAGAATTCAGTTATACTAACAAAGAAGTGGGGTGAGAATGGGAGAGTGGAGTGCAGAATAATTGCTCAGTTCAGCTCATTCATGTCTTTAAGAAATAATCTAGCTCTTACCCCAGAGAAGCTAGGCAATGTGCTAAGTGCTGGGATAAATCAGTTGTATTTGATTCCTATCAAGAAAGAATTCAATTCATGCTTTATTTTCTGTTCCCTCCCCACCCTCTTCTCCCTGCCTATTTGTCAGGCACCATTTGACAAAGAGCAGTTCTCAGTGAGAGAACAGTCAGAGAAAAGGATAAGGAACCCAAGGCCAGTGGCCTGGTGAAACTGGCACTTTTCAACAGTTGCAATCCTCCCACCCCGTTACTCATCTCTGCCACTCCCTGTTTTCCTCTGGACCCACATATTGGCATTAAAGGACACAGCTTGTACTCGTTAGCTCATTCTTACGTAGTCTTCTAAAAAGCATGTTACTGAAACTAGACCTCTATCTTATACAACCCACAAAAATTAACTTTGCATGAATTTAAGACATAAATGTAAGACCTGAGACCATGAGAGTCATAGAATAATACTTGGGAAAAAGGCTTCTAGATATGGTCTTGGTAATGATTTTTTGGAAATCACACTTAGAGTATAAGCAACAAAGTCAGAAACAAACACGTAGGACTATATCAAACTGTACTTCACTTTTGCACAGTACATCACTTGTGCATAGTGAAAGAAACCACGAACAAAGTGTAAAAACAATTTATGGAATGGGAAAAAGTGCTTGCAAACCATATATCTGATAAGAGTAACCTCTCAAAGAGTAACAGTTCAAAAGCCCCCACCCAAAAAAAAAAAATCCAGTAAAAAACAGACAAGGGAATTGTGTAGGCATTTTTCCAAAGATACATAAATGGCCAAAAAGTACTGAAAAATACTCATTGCTGGTCATTGTAGAAATGCAGATTAAAACCACAATGTGAGGAGTGCCTGGGTGGCTCAGTGGGTTAAAGCCTCTGCCTTCGGCTCAGGTCATGATCCAGGGTCTTGGGATCAAGCCCCGCATCGGGCTCTCTGCTC
Source organism: Lontra canadensis (assembly GCF_010015895.1). Taxonomy (NCBI): domain Eukaryota; kingdom Metazoa; phylum Chordata; class Mammalia; order Carnivora; family Mustelidae; genus Lontra; species Lontra canadensis. Next base: position 27,356,902 of record NW_022631006.1, read on the forward strand.
AGCGGGGAGCCTGCTTCCTTCTCTCTCTGCCTGCCTCTGTGTCTGCTTGTGATCTCTGTCAAATAAATAAAAAATCTTTAAAAAATAAATAAAAAGAAACCACAATGTGAAATCACCTCATACCTGTTAAAATGGGTATAATAAAAAAAAAAAAAACAAGAAGTAAGAAATGCTGGTATGAATGTGGAGAAAAGGGAACCCTTGTGCATTGTTAGTAGGATTATAAATCAGTAACTCCACTATGGAAAACAGTATAAGAACTCCTCAAAAAATAAAAAATAGAACTATCATATGATCCAGCAATTCCTCATATAGGAATATATTCAAAGGAAATAAAAACTAACTTGAAGAGATATCTGCACCCCTTCATTCATAGCAGCATTAGTTACAATGTCCAAGACAAAAAGCAACCTAAGTGTCCATTGAAGAGTGAATAAAGATTAATGATTATATATCATGGAATATTATCCAATCATAAAAAACAATGGAACTCTACCATTTGTGACAATAAGGATGGACCTTGAAGGCATTACGCTAAGTGAAGTTAGTCAGAGAGAAAGACAGATACTGTATGATCTTGTTTATATGTTGAACTTAAAACAAAAAGCAAAAAACACAGAATCTCAAAAAAAGATATAATTTGTGGTTATCAGAGGAGGGGGGAGGGGTAATTGGAAGAAAGTGGTTAAAATGTACAAACTTATGGTTACAAAATAAATAGTAGGAATGTAATCTACAACACATGACTGTTAACACTGCTGTGTGATGTGCAGGAAAGTTAAGAGAGTAAATCCTAAGAGTTCTTATCATGAGGAGAATTGTTTTTTCTTTTTATTTTGTCTGTATGATATGATGGATATTTACTAAGTCTACCGGATAATCATTTTACAATATATGTAATCAGGCCATCATGTTATACACCTTAAACATCTTCAGTGATGTCTATTTCTCTATAAATCTGGAAAAATGCTTTTACAGGGCCCCCTTATCTGCAGGAGATACATCCAAAAGCTCCTGCAGCTGGAAACTGCAGATAGTGCCAAAACCTATATATACTGTATGTTTTTCTGTGCATACATATCTATGATAAAGTTCAATTTATCAATTTGGCACAGTAAGAAAATAACAACAATAACTACTAATAGAACAGTTTTTAAAATATATTGTAATGAAAATTGTGTGAATGTGTTCTCTTTCCTTCAAAGTATTTGTTGATACCCTACTCACCCTTATTGTTCTTGTGATGATTAGACCATTAAATGGCTACATGATGAGATGAAGTGGGTGAATGATGTATATAGGCAATATGACATCTTTAGGTTACTAGTAACATTCTGATGAGTCATCAGAGGAGTACCATCTGTTTCGAGATCACAACAGTTGTCCACAGGAACTGAAATCGCAGAAAGCTCAACTGTGAAAAAAAAAGAGGGCGCCTGGGTGGCTCAGTGGGTTAAAGCTTCTGTCTTCAGCTCAGGTCATGATCCCAGGGTCCTGGGATCAAGCCCCACATTGGGCTCTCTGCTCAGCAGGGAGCCTGCTTCCCTTCCTCTCTTTCTGCCTGCCTCTCTGCCTACATGTGATCTCTGTCTGTCAAATAAATAAAATAAAAAAAATCTTAAAAAAAAAAAAGAGGATTTCTGTATTTTTGTTGACCTTTTCTATTCTTTTTCTGGTCTCTAGTTCATTATTTCTGTTCTGATCTTTATAATTTCTTTCCTTCTGCTAAGTTGTGATTAGGTTGTTCTTTCTCTGGTTCTCTGGGGGTTATACATTGGGGTGTGTACTTGAGATCTTTCTTTTTTCTTAATGGAAACATTTATCACTATAAATTTTCTCCTGATGACTACTTTCGTAGTACCCCATAGGTTTTGTTATATTGTATTTCCATGTTCATTTGCTTAGAAATAGTTTTTTATTTTTCCATTTGTTTCTTCTTTGACTCATTGGTTGATCAGTGTTATGTTGTTTAAATGCCACATATTTGTAATTTCTTCAGGTTTCTTCCTGGTATTGATTTCTAGTCCAGATCATTATTGTTAGAAAAGATATTTGGTATGATTTTAATCTTTTAAAGTTTTTTGCACTTGTTCTGTGACCTAACGTATGATCTATCCTGGAGAATGTTCTATGTGCCCTTGAGAATTTGTTTTCTGTTGCTCTGATTAATGTTCTGTATATATCTGTTAGATGTATTTGGTCTAAAATATTGTTCATGTTCAGTGTTTCCTTACTGATATTGTCTGATCTATCCCTTGTTGAAAGTGGGATCTTGAATTTTACTATTGTTTTTGTATTGTCTACTTCCCCTTTCATATCTGTTAGTGTTTGAATCTAGCTGTTCTGATGTTCTGTGCATATCTATATGATCATTGCAGCCTCTTGTTAAGTACCTCCCTTTATCATTACATCATGATATTTTTTGTCTCTTGTTTGGACTTGAAGTTTATTTCATCTTATATAGATACAGCTACTCCTGTTCTGTTTTGGTTTCCATTTGCATGGAGTATCTTTTTCCATACGTTTACTTTGAGACTACATATGTTCTTAGGTGAGGCTAGTCTCATGTACATGGGTTTTCTTTTAGTCATTCAGCAACTTACATCTGTTGATTGGAGAATTCAATATCTGATATCTGTTTTGCAAATATTTTTTTCTCAGTCTTCTCATTCTGTTGGTATAATCTCTTGTGATGCAGAGTTTTTAATTTTATGAAGTCCAGCTCATCAATTATTTCTTGATTGTGTCTTGATGTTGTATCTAAAAGGACATCACTGCCATTTTGCAAACTATACCAATATCAAATCATTATGTTGCACACTTGAAACTAATGTTATGTATCAGTTATACCTCAAAAAGAACATAAAAAGGCTTCATCATATCTAAGGACATCCAAGTTTTCTCTTATGTTATCTTCTAGAAATTTTATAATTTTTTCATTTTAAATTTGGGTCTCTTATCTACTTTGCATTAATTTTTTGAAGGATATAAGATCTGTGTTCTAGATTCTTTTTTTTTCTTTTTTTTCATGTGCACATTCAGGTGTTTTAGCACTATTTGTTGAAGAGATTATCTTTGCTGCATTGTATTATCTTGTTCCTTTGTAAAAGATCAGGTGAGTATATTTATGGGGGTCTATACTAAGTTCTGTATTCTGTTCCACTGATTTATCTTTTTTTTTTTATATGTATATGCCAGTTCCACACTGCCTTAATTACTGTAGCTTCATGATAAGTTTTGATGTGAGGTAACATCAGTCCTTGAACTGTGTTCTTCAATATTGTGTTGGCTATAGGGGCCCTTTGCCACTCCATGTAAATATTAGAATCAGTTTGTAAATACCTATAAAATTAATTGGTAGGATTTCTTCTCTCTGAGAAACTTATTTGAACTTTTCTTTTAAGGAAGGTCTGGCAAAATTCTCTCATTTTTTATTTCTCTCAGGAAGTCTATCTTTCTTCTTGACATTTGTAGAATAGTTTTGCAGGGTACAGAATTCTAGGTCTATATATAAAATATCTATGTATTTTAGTACTCTAAATATTCTACCCTATTCTCTTCTTGCTTGCATGATGCCTGAGGAAAAGTTGGATGTAATTTATTGTTTGTTTGTTTTTTAAATAGGTAAGGTGATGTTTTTCTCTGAGTTCTTCTAGGATTTTTTCTTTATCTTTGATTTTCTTTCACTCATAAAGGATACACGTGGCTGTGTTTTCCGGGGACATTAATCCAGCTTGGATTTTATGGATCTATGGTTTGGTGCCTGACTTTAAGCTGGGGGGAATTCTCAAACATTATTGTTTCCCGGATAGGACAAGATGACAGGGAAGTAGGAGGAGGCACCGTTTCAACCTGTACCCTAAAGTGAGCTGATTACCTACCAAAGAACTCCAATCACCCATGAAATCAGCCTGAGATCAGAATTATACACGTCTGGATCTCTACGGGGGCAGAAGACGCTAGTGGGCAGGTAAAGTGGAGTGGGAACATCGGACTAATATCGGAAGATAAACAAAAGGGGGAGAGAGCCACCAGAGGTGACCCACTGGATAGTAATACCCCAATATGAGAGTGCACTGCGACTGGGGACCAGCATTAACTTGGAGTCTGGTTGAAAGCACTCATAAAGAGCAAAGGATTGCAGGGGGAAATTGTGGGAATTGGGGTGGTTAGGGACAGGAGCTTAAGTCCCTGGACCCAGGACAACCACCTCTGGTGCTGGGCCAGAGAGAATGAGGGGGAGAAACCAGGTCTTGGTCCCTGAGCTGCCAGTGCGCCTGAGAACGTGTGGGGTCCAGCTCCCATGAGGGGCTGGGAGCCTCGTCAGCCAGCAGAAGCACAGCCTTTTTCCAGTCCCCATGCGAGTGCCGTGCCGGGCTTTCAGAGTCTGAGTCACACCCATGCCCTCCCCTGAGAGAGGTGTAAGCAGGCACCAGCCCAGTGCTCTCAGACCTGGAAAGACCAGGCACTCCCAGCCCGGGCCAGCGGGAAAATCTCAGTGTGCGACTGCTACTTGGAACTTCTCTGGCAGTCCGGAGCTGCCCAGACAGCCACCACTGTTGTGTTTTTGGGCACAAGCAGGAGCTCCTGTGTCCCCAGCGACTGGTACTCAGAATGGCTCTGCCAGCGGCTGAGGGGGAACTTATGTGCCCTGCAGCACCAAGAGGGGCGCAGACTGAGGCTTCTTTCTGAGGGGGATGTCTGGGTGCAGTTTGCTTTCCTCTAAAACTACAAAAACCATCAAAAGCTGTCAAGGCTAGAGAAAAAAAACCAACAACAATGAACAAACAAACATAAAAACCTCCAGAGAACAAAGCCTGAAAAACTGGTTTCCTCAGAGCCCTCCCCCTTGAGAGGGGCAGGAGGACTTAACTCATGGAACATTGCCTGAAAAACCACGTGGCAGGCCCCTCCCCCAGAAAGCCAAACAGGAAAAAAAAAAAAAAAAAGAAAAAAAGACGACAAGAGAACAACCACCACTACTTCATAGTTACAACTTTTATTTTTAATTCGTTCCTACTATTCTGGTTCATTTTTTAAAATATAGATAATTTTTAACCTATTTACCATCACAGTGAGATGTCCAGTACATCAAATTCCATAATAACCTTTTAACCTGAACTTTTTGATACATATACCCATGTTTTTCTTTTGCTTTTCTATTTTTAATTTTTTTTAAATTTTAGTTTAGTTTAGTTTAGTTTATTCTTTTTTATTTTTATTTTTTAACATTCATATAGAGTTAAACTTCAAGGTAATGCCCTTTCCCCAATCAATACTACTCCTATGGGTAAACCAATTTTTAATCCCCCTTTATCTTAGGAAAGTTGAGTCCTTTAACAAAAATATCAAGATACATCCAGGAAGAATCAAAATAATCTTCCTCGCCCACACTGAAAATTTATAACCACTCTCCCATCTTTTTCTTCCACCAGAGTTTCTGTGTATTTGTGTTTGTCCTGATAGTATATAAATACTATACTTGGGGGTCTTTTTGATGAGGTTCTTTTTGTTTTGTTGTATATATATATATATATATATATATACATATATATATATATATATATTTCTCTTGTCATATACTTTTATCAGTCTTTTTGTTTGTCTGTTTTTGTTTGTATATGTCATAATCTTACCTTGGGGCTCATTTGGGCTGAGCCTTCTCCTTTTTCTTTTTTTTTCCTTTCTTTCTCTTCTTTTTTTTTCTTTCTTTTCTTTTTTCTCTCTTTCTTTTTTTCTTTCATTTGGGTGGGGAATCCTGATTGCTCAGAAGTGTTTCAGGGTGCACCTTGACTGTACCACAGTCGATACATCCAGCTACATCTGTTCAGCCATCTCTCACAAAATGACTAGGAGGAGGAATGCACAACAGAAGAAAAATTCAGAGGATGGGCTTTCTGCAACAGAGCTAATGGCTATCGACATAGACAATATGTCAGAAAGGGAATTCAGGCAAACAATTATCCAGGCAATAGCTAGGTTGGAGAAAGGCATATATAACCAAATGGAACTGATTAGGGCAGAACTGAAAGCCACCAGGGATGATGTTCACAATGCTCTCAATGAGTTCCAATCTAATCTAAATTCTCTAAAAGCTAGGATAACTGAGACAGAAGATAGAATTAGTGATCTGGAGGACAAACAGATAGAGAGAAAGGATCAGGAGGAAGCCTGGAACAAACAGCTTAGAAGCCACGAAAACAGAATCAGGGAAATAAATGATACCATGAAATGTTCCAATGTCAGAATTATTGGAATCCCTGAAGGGGAGGAGAAAGAAAGAAGTCTAGAAGATATAGTGGAACAAGTTCTCCATGAAAATTTTCCCAATCTCGCGAATGGAACCAGTGTTCATGTACCAGAGGCAGAACAGTCTCCCCCCAAGATTATAGATTCTCGAAAGTCCTCGAGACACCTAATAGTAAGAATGAAGGATTATAATTGTGGGCAGGCCCTCTTGAAGGCACCTAGGACAAAGAAGCTCCTTATGTACAGAGGAAAGCCCATCAGAATAACGTCAGACCTGTCCACATAAACCTGGCAAGCCAGAAAGGGCTGTCAAGAGGTATTCAGGGCAATAAATGAGAAGAACATGCAGCCAAGAATACTTTATCCAGCAAGACTGACATTCAAAATAGATGGAGAGATAAAGAGTTTTCAAGACTGGCAAGGCTTAAAAGAGTATGCGACCACCAAGCCGACACTGCAGGAAATATTAATAGGGCTTCTATAAAAAAGGAAAAGTCCTAAGAATATAATTGAACAGAAATATGGAGACAATCTACAGAAAGAAAGACTTCAAAGGTAACACAAAGTCAATAAAAACGTATCTATCAATAATCACTCTCAATGTGAATGGCTTAAATGCATCCATAAAATGACACAGAGTTGCAGGTTTAATCAAATGACAGACCCATCCATATGTTGCCTACAAGAGACCCATTTTGAGCCTAAGGTTACACCCAGACTGAAAGTGAAGGGATGGAGAAGCATCTTTCATGCCAATGGGCCTCAAAAGAAGGCCAGGGTAGCGATTCTCATATCAGATAAATTATATTTTAAAATAAAGACTGTAGTCAGAGATACCGAAGGGCACTACATAATTCTTAAAGGGACTATCCACCAAGATGATCTAACAATTGTAAATATCTATGCCCCTAATATGGGAGCAGCCAATTACATAAGAAAACTATTAAGATAAAGAGTCATATTGATACGAATACGTTAATAGTAGGAGATCTTAACATGACTCTCTCAGTAATAGACAGATCATCCAAGCAGAAAATCAATAAAGAAACAAGAGAATTGAATGACACATTGGACTGGATGGACCTCATAGATATATACAGAACATTCTACCCTAAAACAACAGAATACTCATTCTTCTCAAGTGCACATGGAACCTTCTCCAGAATAGACCACATACTGGGTCACAAATCAGGGCTAAACCAATACCAAAAGACTGAGATTATTCCCTGCATATTCTCAGATCACAGTGCTTTGAAACTGGAGCTCATTCACAAGGAAAAGTTTGGAAGGAATTCAAACACTTGGAATCTAAAGACCACCTTGCTTAAGAATGCTTGGATCAACCAGGAGATCAAAAAAGAACTTAAATCATTCATGGAAACCAATGAGACTGAAGACACTTTGGTCCAAAACCTATGGGATACAGCAAAGGTGGTCCTAAGGGGGAAATACATAGCCATCCAAGCCTCCCTCAAAAAAATTGAAAAATCCAGAATACACCAGCTGTCTCTACACCTTAAAGAACTGGAGAATCAACAACAAATTAAGCCAACTCCACACAAAAGAAGGGAAATAATTAAGATTAGAGCAGAGATCAATGAGAAAGAAACCAGAGATACAGTAGAATGCATCAATGAAACTAGAAGCTGGTTTTTTTGAAAGAATCAATAAGATCAATAAACCATTGGCCAAACTAATCCAAAAGAAAAGAGAGAAGGCCCAAATTAATAAAATTATGAATGAAAAGGGAGAGATCACAACTAACACCAAGGAAATAGAAACAATCATCAGAAAATATTATCAACAGTTATATGCCAATAAGTTAAGCAACCTAGATGAAATGGATGCATTCCTGGAAAACTACGAACTTCCAAAACTGAATCAGGAAGAAATTGACAACCTGAGTAGACCAATATCTAGTAACGAGATGGAAGCAGTAATCAAAAACCCCCCAAAAAATAAGAGCTCAGGACCCGAGAGAATTCCCTGGGGAATTCTACCAAACTTTCAAAGAAGAAATAACACCTATTCTCCTGAAGCTGTTTCAAAAAACTAGAGCAGAAGGAAAACTTACAGACTCTTTTTATGAAGCCAGCTTTATCCTGATCCCCAAACCAGGCAAAGACCTCACCAAAAAGGAGAATTTCAGACCCATATCCCTGATGAATATGGATGCTATGATTCTCAACAAGATCCTAGCTAATTGGATCCAATAGTACATTAAAAAGATTATCCACCATGGCCAGGTGCAATTTATCCTTGGGTTGCAAGTGTGGTTCAACATTTTCAAATCAAACAATGTGATAGGACAAATCAATAAAGGAAGAGAGAGGGACCACATGGTTCTCTCAATTGATGTAGAAAAAGCATTTGACAAAATCCAGCATCCATTCCTGACTAAAATGCTTCAAAGTATAGGGATAGAGGGAACATTCCTGAACTTCATCAAATCTATCTATGAAAGACCCACAGCAAATATCATCCTCAATGGGAAAAAGCTTGCAGCCTTCCCTTTGAGATCAGGAACACGACAAGGTTGCCCACTCTCACCACTCTTGTTCAACATAGTATTAGAAGTCCTAGCAACAGCAATCAGACAACAAAGAGAAATAAAAGGTATCCAAATTGGTAATGAAGAAGTCACTCTCTCTCTTTGCAGATGACAGGATTCTTTATATGGAAAACCCAAAAGACTCCACCCCCAAACTACTAGAACTCATACAGCAATTCAGTAATGTGGCAGGATACAAAGTCAATGTACAGAAATCTGTGGCTTTCTTATACACTAACAATGAAAATACAGAAAGGGAAATTAGAGAATCAATTCCATTTACTATAGCACCAAGAACCATAAGATACCTGGGAATAAACCTAATCAAAGAGGTAAAGGATCTGTACTTGAGGAACTACAGAACACTCATGAAAGAAATTGAAGAAGACACAGAAAGATGGAAGACCATCCCATGCTCTTGGATCAGAAGAATAAACATTGTTAAAATGTCTATACTGCCTAGAGCAATCTATACTTTTAATGCCATTCCGATCAAAATTCCACTGGTATTTTTCAAAGAGCTGGAGCAAATAATCCAAAAATTTGTATGGAATCAGAAGAGACCCCAAATTGCTAAGGAAATGTTGAGAAACAAAAATAAAACTGGGGGCATCACATTACCTGATTTCAAGCTTTACTACAAAGCTGTGATTACCAAGACAGCATGGTACTGGCAATAAAACAGACACATAGACCAGTGGAACAGAGTAGAGAGCCCATATATGGACCCTCAACTCTATGGTCAAATAATCTTCGACAAAGCAGGAAAAAATATTCAGTGGAAAAAAGACAGTCTCTTCAATAAATGGTGCTGGGAAAATTTAACAGCTATATGTAGAAGAATGAAACTCGACCATTCTCTTACATCGTACACAAAGATAAACTTGAAATGGATAAAAGACCTCAATGTGAGACAGGAATCCATCAGAATCCTAGAGGAGAACATAGGCAGTAACCTCTTCGATATCAGCCACAGCAACTTCTTTCAATATATGTCTCCAAAGGCAAAGGAAACAAAAGCAAAAATAAACTTTTGGGACTTCATCAAGATCAAAAGCTTCTGCACAACAAAGGAAACAGTCAACAAAACAAAGAGGCAACCCACAGAATGGGAGAAGATATTTGAATGACAGTACAGACAAAAGGTTGATATCCAGGATTATAAAGAACTTCTCAAACTCAACACACACAAAACAGATAATCATATCAGAAAATGGGCAGAAGATAAGAACAGGTACTTCTCCAATGCAGACCTACAAATGGCTATCAGACACATGAAAAAATGTTCACCATCACTAGCCATCAGGGAGATTCAAATTAAAACCACATTGAGATACCACCTTACACCAGTTAGAATAGCCAAAATTAGCAAGAAAGGAAACAACATGTGCTGGAGAGGATGCGGAGAAAGGGGAACCCTCTTACACTGTTGATGGGAATGCAAGTTGGTGCAGTCACTTTGGAGAACAGTGTGGAGATTCCTCTAGAAATTAAAAATAGAGATTCCCTATGACCCTGCAATTGCACTACTGGGTATTTACCCCAAAGATACAGATGTAGTGAAAAGAAGGGCCATCTGTACCCCAATGTTTATAGCGGCAATGGCCACAGTCGCCAAGCTGTGGAAAGAACCAAGATACCCTTCAACAGACAAATGGATAAGGAAGATATGGTTCATATACACTATGGAGTATTATGCCTCCCTCAGAAAGGATGAATACCCAACTTTTGTAGCAACATGGACGGGACTGGAAGAGATTATGCTGAGTGAAATAAGTCAAGCAGAGAGAGTCAAGTATCATATGGTTTCACTTATTTGTGGAGCATAACAAATAACATGGAGGAGATGGGGAGATGGAGAGGAGATGGGAGTTGAGGGAAATTGGAGGGGGAGGTAAATCATGAGAGAACATGTACTCTGAAAAACATCTGAGGGTTTTGAAGGGGTGTGGGGTGGGAGGTTGGAGTCACGTGGTGGGTATTAAAGAGGGCATGTATTGCATGGAGCACTGGGTGTGGTGCAAAAACAATGAATTCTCTTATGCTGAAAAGAAATTAAAAAAAATTATTGTTTCAAATATTTTTTTTCTTTCTGTTTGTTTTTCTCTTTCTTCTCCTTCTGGATTCCCATTACACATTTTTATACCTTCTTTAGTTGTCCTACAGGCCTTAGATATTCCTGTTTTTTTTTTTTTTTATTCTTTGTTCTCAAGGATTCTATTGATATATCATCTAGCTCAGGGATTCTACCTTCTTCTTTGTTCATTCTACTAATAAGTCCATCAAAGGCATTCTTTATGTCTGTTATAGTGCTTTTGACCTCTAGCATTTCTCTTTCTTTCTTTCTTTCTTTCTTTCTTTCTTTGGAAAACCCAAAAGACCACTGAGAATCAAAGATTACCAAAAACAGAACAAAAATGTTTTCCAACATGAATGCTAAGTAGAGCAAAGCACATATCAAGATGAGAAAATGTTTTTTTCTCCCAAGAGGAAGGAAGAGCCAGTAACACAACTACAGAGTCATTTAATCCACCCATTGACTGGGACAGGAAAGCTGATTTTCAAGTGACCTGGGGATACAAATGAAAAAGAGTAAGTATCATTGTCAGCACCATAGATTTCCTGTTTTGTTAATTAAGTTAGATGTTATTGACTGAGAGAGGAAAAAGAAAGATTTGGAAAAAATAAGGTAGCAACAAATTCATTATATAGATGGGGTATTTGAGGGAAAAAAATGTGACACTAAATTTTGCAAATAGAGCAAGAGGGATTCCTTTATTTTTAATTAATTCCTTTAATTTTAATCCCATAGTTAAAACTCATTTTAATTTTTCTCAAAGATTCTGGACCATTTTCCTGACCTTTTCTCTAAATGTGTTCTCTTATGATTATTATCTTTTCCATCACATCCTTATTAATACTTCCACACTAATTTTATATTCTCTTACCTGAACTTTTCTTAGCCCCTTAGTTTTTGTCTTTTCACTGCAATTAGATCACCATGACAAAAGTACTCGAACATATCCCATCACTCCCTACATGGGCTTTTTTTTTTTTCTTTTCAGTGTAACAGAAGTCATTGTTTTTGTACCACACCCAGTGCTCCATGCAATAGGTGTCCTCCTTAATACCCACCACCTGGTCCCCCCAACCTCCCATTCCCCGCCCCTTCAAAACCCTCAGGTTGTTTTTCAGAGTCCATTGTCTCTCACGGTTCACCTCCCCTTCCAATTTCCCTCAACTCCCTTCTCCTCTCCATCTCCCTATGTCCTCCATGTTATCTGTTATGCTCCACAAATAAGTGAAACCATATGATAATTGACTTTCTTTTTTAAATTTAAATGGAACTCACGTGCACAGGCTCAGTAAATTTTTTTGAAGATTTATTTGTTTGAGAGAGAAGAACAAGTGAGAAGGGGAGTGGAAGGAGAGAATATTCAAGCAGACTCACTTCTCTTTCTAATCCTGGAGCCTGACTTGGGGCTCGATCTCCTCACTCATGAGATCATGACCTTAGGTGAAACCAAAGAGTCATATGCTTAATCAGTTGAGCCACCCAGGCACCCCCAGGCTCAGTGATTTTAACACTCAGTTCATGACATGATTATTATTAATCATGTTTGGTTCATGACCACTTTTAGTAAACAGATTACTTCATGACAAATTAAACTAAACTAAAATATTGTATATCTCAGAGTAGAGATTAGTAAATATAGTTATGATTAATACTTAATAATCAAGTCCAATGATCCCAGATAACAGAGTTGAGTGTCTTCAATATTTAAGGCATTGTTTTAGATACATTATTACTTTCAAGTCTCCTAATGACTTCATAATATAGGTTTAGTTTTATTATCACCATTTCATAAATGAAACTGAGCCTCAGAAAGATGAGGTGGCAAAACTAGGAGTGTATCAAGAGTTCTAGGTCTTGAGAATATATTCTTCTAACCAATTCTCTGGGCTCTTCAAGGCCAGCACTTCCAAAAATACTCTAGCTCTCCTCAAGGTTTTAGATGCATCAACTTTTTACTTTCATCTCAACTTTTCAATTCCCTTGATGGGTTACACATAAAATCTCTCCTTCAAAAATCAAATCTGTTAGGGATGAGATGGAGGGCAGCCTTCTTATTTTTCTTTCTCTCTCAAACCCTTCACAGGTAAATTTGTTAATCTTATACATTCCATTTATTGAACAAGCCAAAACAAGCTAAATTGCATGTCAGAAAATCCTTTTAAAGATCTAACCAGGGTTTCAGCACACAATAGTCTACATGTAAAAATATCATATCTAATAATCAGTTTTCAGTCTTTGTCTTACATACTTGTTCTCCAAATTTGGTACTATTGATTTTGAATTGTTTTTGAAACATTGTCTGTCATTGGTTGTTGTGTATGTATTGGCTGCCTATCCCAAAGCCTTTTCCGTACAGTTTGTGCTAAGAGAACACCTATCTGATTAGACATTTAATGGACATTTCTGAATTTTGGAAGAAGGTAGGTTCTTATCTTAGCTCTGGGATGAAATATGATAATCTATGTACCTTGGCCATACTTGGTGTATGAGAGTGTATATTGGTGTAAGAGAGGCATGTAGCTATTTTGATGAAATATAGAACAATGCCTCTTGTGGAATGTTTTCTTTCCCAGATTAAAATGGAAAAATTAATATGGAGAAGTCTCTTTTTCTGGCTCTCTTATCCCTGCATTCAATATTAATGTGATGCCCAAAGATGCAGCAACCATGAGCTTTGTTACAGATGATATTATGAATGGATAGAAAAATAATCCAATGTAAAAGTTCTTGATGTCAGCAAAGGTCTACCTTCTGATAGCTTATAATGTGAAAAAAAAATTTACTTCAAGAGACTGTGAGTAAGGCAATGCTACTTGAAACTGGATGTATTTTTAATATTTGTATATCTAAGCTCTCTTGATTTTTCTCCTATATCTCTAACTTCTTTCTTCTGTTTTTCACTGATGCATGGATTTTTTTCCCTACATATTTTTGACTGCTCATGTAACTCAGGAGACATAAAATATATATTTTTTCATTTCATACATGATCACAGCTTTGTAATAAAGCTTGAAATCAGGTAACGCGATGCCCCCAGTTTTATTTTTCTTTTTCAACATTTCCTTAGCGATTTGGGGTCTCTTCTGATTCCATACAAATTTTAGGATTATTTGCTCCAGCTCTTTGAAAAATACCAGTGGAATTTTGATCAGAATGGCATTAAAAGTGTAGATTGCTCTAGGCAGTATAGACATTTTAACAATGTTTATTCTTCCACTCCAAGAGCATGGAATTGTCTTCCATCTTTTTGTGTCTTCTTTAATTTCTTTCATGAGTGTTCTATAGTTCCTCAAATACAGATCCTTTACCTCTTTGGTTAGGTTGATTCCCAGGTATCTTATGGTTCTTGGTGCTATAGTAAGTGGAATCGATTCTCTAATTTCCCTTCCTGTATTTTCATTGTTAGTGTATAAGAAAGCCACAGATTTCTGTACATTGACTTTGTATCCTGCCACATTACTGAATTGCTGTATGAGTTCTAGTAGTTTGGGACACAATTTCTTGTTTTAACTACTCTCCACTTGTAAGGATTTCTATATCTATAGCTATATTCCTGGACTCTAGCATAATATATCCAAGACTGTACTGTAGTACATGAATGGACATCCCTCGAGCACTTCAAAGTTAAATTGTGCAAGTCTGAGCTCATGATTTTGTCCTCTCTTTAATGTCTTAGGAAATATCATGACTATTTTCTCTCAGGTGCTTAATCCAAGAATCTCTGAGGCACCTTTTCTCCTCTTTCACCTTATATGCCAGATGGCAAATTGTACCTCCTTCCTGAATATTTCTGTTTTGTGTCCTTCTCTTCATTTCCACTGTCAGTTTTATTTCAGGTTTATTTATTTTTCATTTCTGAATGATCTCTCTGCCTCCAATCTTAGCTAAGTGTCATCTGTTCTATACTCTGCTTTCAGATTTGTTTATCTAAAAAACAGATGTGGTCATATTTGTAATTGAAGCCTTTGGTTCTATCATCCAGGATATTTCAAATTCAATTGCATATCACATAAGAATATTTATGAACTGAACACATTAGTATTAAATTTTTTCACATTCCTCAACTCTTTCATATACTTTCATGTGTATAATTTCTGCATTACAGTGTGGAGCCATCTTTGGCTCTTACGCCCAATAGACTTGGTTGCCATTCTGGTTCTGCCACTTGTGAACTATATAAACTAGGGTGCACTAGCCAATTATGCTGATGGCCTTTATTTGTCCATAAAATGGGAGGTGTCTAACTTACTTCCCTAGATGTTATGAAGATTTGAGAGTATATATGTAAAACTATGTGGCAGAAATGTTAATTCCCCTTTTTCTTTATCTTTCAAAACTTAGATCAAATGCTAGCTACTCTGAAGTATTTCTTGACTACCCCAAGTAATGTCTATGAACTACTGTTGTACCCTATACCTTCTTTATAATAAAGTATAATTTCTTATGTGTATTAGTTCTACATTATCAATTATGATTCTTTGAGAAAAGGAGCCTTTCGCCAACTCTGTATGCTCCACTAATTAGCACAATTTCTGGCACAAGGTAGGCACTATTAAATGAGTCTTCACTAACATCTTAGTGGGAAGTTAAGAAGACATGGTAAGCAAAATCAGGGACATAGAAGCCCCTCTGGGAGATTTAGTGGAGAGGAAATTTTTAAACGACTTTGCAAATTAAGCTCATTGATACCTGCACACAGCTGGTAGAATGGAAATCAGTTTGGAAGCCAGCGACCTCCTTCTCATGAAATATCCTCACAGAGTGACCTCAACAACCCACATTCCCATGCAGATCCTAATCTAAGTAAAAGTAGCAAAAATACAAACTTTCCTCTTCATTTTTTGCTTCAAATAAAATTTGCATAGTCATTACAGATATCTGGAACTTTCCTCAAATTACAGTGTAGTAGTATTGTGTGCTATGGAAATATTGCTGAACAGAAAAGCATCACAATATGTTTGGAAAAATTCAGTAATTTAGAAGGACGATACAGTTATCATAATAGCCTATGAGAAGCTATTTGCTACATGAATAAGGAAGAGAACTTTTATATATACTTAAAACTATGTTTATAAGATTTTAATACAAATGAAACAAATTTAGAACTTGGCATAAATGAAACTGAAAAGATATACTTTGTCATTAAGTTAAAAAATTATAAAACACAAAACATTGCATGTTTGTTAATTTATATATGGAAATATTTAGACTTTCTACCACAATGTCTCTAGGTTATGGGATTTTAGGTGATTTTATTTTTTCCTAAATATGAACTCTTATTTTCAATATTTATTATAAGTGAAATTCATAGATTTTCTATTTACCAAAGAAAATTTGAAATTAGTGGAGGAAATAAAAAAAATGATATAGGAGCAATTTTATAAATAGCAGTATTATGTAGGAACTAAAACCAAACATTCTGGAGACAGACTACCTGGATTTGAATCTCCATCTCCTTGATTTATGAACTACATGTCCTTGGGTGAGTTGCTTCACTTCTCTGTCCCTGAATTTCTTCATCTGTAAATAGGGATGATAATACTTAACCTTGTGATTTTATTGTTAGGATTAAAGCAGTTAGTACATGGAGAACAGCAGAGTATGTTGTGGCATATAGAAGTACACAGTAAGTTGGTTTTTTTTTTTTGAGTTTTTAAAAAAAATTACTTATTTTTTAAATTTCTTTTCAGTATTCCAGAATTCATTGTTTATACACCACACCCAGTGCTCCATGCAATACATGCCCTCCATAATACCCACCACCAGGCTCACCCAACCTCCCACCCCCCCCACCCTTCCAAAACCCTCAGATTGTTTTTGTAATAATGATGATTTAAAAAAAAAATTGATTATTCCATGCTTTTCAAAGATAGAGAGATCTTGCTCTGTTGGAATGAAATTTCCAACAAAACAGTGTTTTATTTCCATGAATCTAATATCAGAGGAAAAAAAGGGATGAAAAATTGAAGCCGTTTTACATGTCAATTTTTTTTTGCAAAACATTACACAATTTTTTATTATTAAATGAGAAAATCTCATTTGTTACTTTGTCACATTGCTAGTCAGAGAAATGCTGCAGTGATGAAGAAAGTCAATGTTGGATCAACCAAAGTCCTCATTTCTACAACATTCATTTACAAAGAAATAATGTTCAACATAGCCCAACACAACATTCTTGGTTTTCTTCATAGTGAAGTCCTTCAAAAAAAAATCATCTTCTAATGGGGTATTTTTGAGAATGATGACACAGAGACAAGTAGCAGTGACACATCAGATGATGATGATGTGTGAAGGATTTCCTAACAGCTTTAGAAATTTTAGTGTGATACATCTCTCATACATTTCAATTTAATAAAGATACAGGCTCTTTGAAGGAAGTTCACCTCACAATACAATTGGAATTGTGAAAATGAGAAGAGAATATATATAAAACTGTATGAGTAAAAATGATTCAAATAAAGAGTATGAGCAAAAAGAACCTTGAAATAAAGAAGAAAGCAGGTTTGGGAACATAATATTATCAGTTGCTGAGGCATTAGAGAGCAGGTTTATTTGTACCTGCTCAGGTGCAAGTCTCACTCAGCAGGAGCTTCAAGGGATTGAGACACACAGACAGTTCACACCCTTTTGAATCACCACCATTTCTTAAGACAGAAATTTATAAATAGTTCTTACAATTTGGAAGGGAGTCAGTTAGCTGGACTGGATGGTAGGACTGGGTAAAGTCCATATTTCTTCTAATGGAAACCATGACTTTGTATACTCTGGTTTTCCCAAAGGTGAATCATCTCAACTTGCAGAAGAGATCCAGAGGAATCGAGCAGTTTAATGTGATGATCTGTGATTTTGTGCTCTGATATATTTTTTTCAAGTTAGAGAATTTTAGGTTAACTGTCCTCTATGGCCTAGAGCGATTTCTCACTCGGTTCATGTCACCGACATCTGGAAAAAGTGCCAGACGACGCTGCCCACCTGAGGACCCCTGCACAGGGGGCTTTCCCAGAGCAGAGTTGAGGGAGGGGTTGCGGCCGGGCCTCAGCTTCTGACTTTCTGGGCCACTGTGGCGCTGAAGGTTGGTGATGGCCTCAATGGGGGCATGAAGGTTTCTCTCGCTCTGAGGGTTTTCCACAGCTCTGAAAGACACTGTTTCTTCCTGGGTGGCAGGTGGACTCATGGAGTGTGACTTAGGGCTCTCTCATTGGAGGGCTCGAGGTAAAGGACCTTGGAAAAGGAAGACTGAAAAAGTAGGCAAGGGTTAGGGCCCAGGTCTACGAGCATGGCAGGCCCCATCTGCCAGCGCCAGGGAGGGTACCCCCAGAGGCTGAGTAGCAGGAGGCATTGGCCTCGCCTGTGCCTGAGTCACAGAGGGCTTTCTGGCAGGGTTCAAGCCATGACAACTCGGGATCACCAGCCAGGCTCAGGGGGCGGCTCTGCAGACATGTGGCACACGAAGCGAGTTCGCCAGGTGTTTTCTGGCCAATTCTCACCAGTATTCTGCAAAAATCGGGATCAATTTAGGCAGAATGCTCATGAGAATTGGCCGGTGTTGGGTGACCCTTCAGACCGGACTGTTCTCTGTTGTCTAGAGTGCTTTCTCACTCATGGCATGTCTTGGCCATCCAGAAAACGTGTCCAGATGATGCAGCCCACCTGGGGGCCCTGGCACAGAGGAGCTTTCCTGGAGCAGAGTTGAGCGAGGAATTGTGGCCGGGTGTCAGCCTCCGACTTCTCGGGCCACTGTGGCGCCAAAGGTTGGGGTTGGCCTCAGTGGGGGCGTGCAGGTTTCTCTTGCTTGGAGGGTTTTCTGCAGCTCTGAAAGGCACTGTTTCCTCCTGAGTGGCAGGTGGACTCATGGCATGTGACTCAGGGCTCAATAATTGGAGGGATCGAGGGACAGGGCCCTGGGAAAAGACATCTGAAAACACAACTCAGGGTTAGGTACAGCGCCTAGGGTCATTGCAGGCCTGATCTGCCTGAGATGAGGTGGGCTCCCCTCAGGGCTGAGTTGAGGGCATTTGTCCAGCACTGAGGCAGAATCTGGCTTTATTACCGGGGGCTGCTGCTGGTTGGTGTGGCTCTCGAGGAGTATGCATGTTTCTCCTGCTCTATGTGTTTTGTGTAGCCCTGGTGGGCACGGTTTCCTCCTTGGTGGCAGCCAGAATCCGGGGGTGATGCTCAGGTGTCCCCAATCTGGAGGGCTTGGGGGCCAGTTCTCTGGGGACAGAAGCCAGAAAAGCCAATGTAGGGTTAGGGTTTGGGCCTAGGGGCATGGCAGACCTAACCCGCAGGTACTGAGGTGGGTTCCCTGATTGGCTGAATCAAGAATGGGATTCAAGTGCCACATAGGGCTCTTGGTTTCTTTGTCATTTGGACCATCTGAGGTGAGGGTGGCCTCAGGAATGCATGAGGGTCTCTCGTGGTCTGAGTGTTCTGGGCAGCTCCGAATGGAAGGGTTTCCTCCTGGATGGCAGGCTGAGTCCTTAGGTGTGGCCAAGAGCTTCCCAATCTGGAAGGCTTGTTGGCCAGGTCTCTTGGCGCGGAATCCTGAAAACACAAACTAGTGTTAGGGTTAGGGCCTAGGGGCATTACAGACTGGATCTGCTGATGCTGAGGTGGGCTCCCCTCAGGGCTGAGTTGAGGGCATTTGTCCAGCACCACAGCAGAATCTGGCTTTATTGTTGGCCGGCTGCTGATGGTTGGGGTGGCTTTACGGGGAAACACTTTTCTCCCTGTCTGAGGGCTCAGCGCATCTCCAAAAAGCATGGTTTCATACCACTTGGCTTGCAAAGTCCTGGAGTGTCACTCAGGGGTCCTGTATCCAGGGGGCTTGGGAGCCAGGCCTTTCAGAATGGAAGTCTGAAAACCCAAACTGGGGTTAGAGTTAGGGCCTAGGGGCATTACAGGTCCTAACTGACCTGCCAGCACTGAGGTGGGCTCCCCTCAGGGCTGCGGCAGAATCTGGCTTTATGGCCAGGGGCCTATGATGTTTGGGGTGGCTTTGGGGGGCCATGCAGGTTTCTTCTGCTCTGAGGGTTTTGTGCAGCTCTGAAGGGCACGGTTTCCTCCTGGGTGGCAGCCAGAGTCCTGGGGTGTGGCTCAGGTGTCCCCAATCTGGAGGGCTTGGGGGCCAGTTCTCTGGGGACGGAAGCCAGAAGAGCCAACATAGGGTTAGGGTTAGGGCCTAGGGGCATGGCAGACCCAATCTGCCAGTGCTGAGGTGGGTTCCCTGACGGGCTGAGTCAAGAATGTGGGTCAAGCGGCACTTCAAGCTCTGGGTTTTGTTGTTGTGTGGGCCATCTGCGGTGAGGGTGGCCTCAGGAATGCATGTGGGTCTCTCACGGTCTGAGGGTTCTGGGAAGCTCCTAACCAAAGGGTTTCCTCCTGGATGTCAGGTGGAGTCCTTAGGTGTGGCCAAGGTGTTCCCAATCTGGAGGGCTTGTTGGCCAGGTCTCTGGGCATGGAAGCCTGAAAACACCAACTAGGGTCTGGGTTAGGGCTTAGGGGTATCCAGGCCCAATCTGCCAGCGCTGAGACGAGAACGCGGGGGCTGAGTCGAGCACAGGGGTCAGGAAGCACGTCGGGCTGTGAGTTTGTGACTGGGGGGCCGTTGAGGTTGGGGGAGGCATGCGGTTGTTCCATTCCTAGGGTTCTACATAGCTTCAAATGGCACAGTTTCCTTCTGGGTGGCTAGCGGACTCGTGGGGTGTGGCCCAGAAGTTCCCAATCTGGAGGGACAGTGCCAGTGTGGCTTTAGACCTGTGGAGGGTTTGTGAGCTGCATTAGGAGTCTGTGAAACACCCGGCAGTGCCAATTCGCGCCACTGGAGGGAGTGATGAGCTGTGGTGCCAGAGAGCATGGTAGGCGTGGCAATGCTGTTTGCGACCCCTGGAGGCAGTGGCGAGCTGCTGTGGGAAACACCAGAAAAGAAGTCAGAGCAGCCTGCTGGCTCTGAGGGCAGTCGGGAGGTGCTGGGTGAGAGACCCTGAAATGTGAGGCACTGCAGCTTGTTTTTACAGGACAAAGTGTTGAACTGAAGACTGTCTGTTTCCCCAGGCTCAAGAGTGGTGTTAAAAACCGCTGGAGCCAGGCCCCCACTCAGCACTGTGCCCCATTGTCCCAGGTTGGATGGGAATGTGCTGTCAGGATGGTTCAGGAGGGTCCTCCCGGTGGGGGTCTGGAGCCAGGGGGAACCAAACCCGACACATGGTACCTTTGGAACCGAGAAGTTGAGTGTTTGGAACAGTCTATTTGCTTCTCCAAAAAGGACAAGGGCATTGGCCGGCTTTAGAAGGAAGTGAATGACCACTTAAGAAACAAGCATGTGTCTCTCCTTCTCCCAGGAATCAGAGCAGGTGTGCAGGCTTTAGGTGGGAGGTGCCTGCTTATGCCCACCTGACAACCCTTCTTCACTCTGGCTCCACGAGACCCGAAGTTTGGAAATCAGTGTCTGACTCAGTCATGCAGCTTGTCCCAGGATGTCAGCATTCTGAGAAAACAGCAGGCCCGTGGGGCACAGTGGCACATCCATACCAGCATGGGAGGTAAAACTTCTCTTTCACCTCAAACATCCTGGGTTTTCTCTCATCTCCAGGGGAGCCAAAAGTCACACTACGCAGCTGTCAGCAGTGGTGAGTGGGTGCTAGAGTTCCCGAGTTTCCCTGCAGGGAGCACCTGGCAGGGGATCTCAGTTTCTCTGTTTATTTCTGGCTTACAAAGGTATTTGGAACATCTCTTTCCTAGGAAATCCCTTGGATTCGAAAGGGAAGATGAGATGGATTCAGTGTGTGTTTGGAACCTAGAATGAGTTCCTTCATCTAAGAGTATTTATTCCATCGATCCTAGGCTGTGGTGGAATGGCCAGCATCTAGAGTGAGGTGGCTGTTTGTGGTTACACAGAGGTTTGGATGATGGCTTCTCCTTTGTCCAAGGTGATGGATCCTAATGGATTATCTTTTTTATCCAGATGGATCCAATTTGTCTTTTTTATCTTTTTTTTCGTGTTTTTTATCCATTTTTTTATCCAAGAGTTCTGATGAGGGCAGAGGGAACATTCAAAAGGATTCCAAGGAAAGATTTGGATGATTAACAAGGAAAGCTTGACTTTCTAGTTTCACTCAGTGGACCAACTAGAGAGTTAGATATGGCATCGTTTCTCTGCAGTTTCATGGGTAGTGAAGTCAGAAGGAGAGTCTTTGGGAATTCCCCTGGATAGAGGTATTCTGATGGCTTCACAGGGCATGACGTCAGGAACCCTGGGGTGAATTTCTGAGGCTGCTTGCCAGACGCTGTGTGAGTCATGTTATCCTCCAGGTGTTCTGTTTTCTCCTTAGGAAATTGCTGGCAGGGAATGTTCTGCTTCAAGAGGAACCCTCCTGCACTGTCGGTGGGCATGCAGGTTGTTGCAGCCACTCTGGAAAAGAGCATGGTGGTTCCTCCAAAAGCTAAGAACTGAACAACCCTAGGATCCAGCAGTTGCCCTCCTAGGTATTTCCCTAAAGGGCACAAAAATGCACATTCAGTGGGGTACAAGCACCATGATATGGACACCAGCATTATCAACCATAGTGAAACAATGGAGGGAGTCCCAATGTCCATTCACTGATGATATATATATATATATATATATATATATATATATATATGAACGTTGATATATAATCTCCCATATCTTCTTAAAGGAATAGGAGCCAGGTTCAGAAAGAATGAAATCTTACCATTTGTAAGGATGTGGATGGATCTAGAGTGGCTTTAGCTAAGCAAAATCAGTAAGAAAAGACCAATAGCCTATAATTTGACTTCTATGGAATTTCAGAAAGAAAACAGATGAACATAGTGAGGGGAGAAAGATAGGTCAATTAGGAAACGGACTTAGAGCACAATCCAAGGGTTGCTAGAGGGCAGGGGTGTGGAGGGGAAGGGTTAAATGGGTGACAGCTATTAGGGAGGGTACTTGGTGTGATGAGCTCTGGGTATACTATGCAAGCGAGGAATTACGAAATCCTACCCCTGAAGCAAAGGAATGAACACTGCATGGAAACAGATTGGAATTGAAGTCAAGGAAGGAAAGACCATGTTCTACTTCATGAAGAGTGAGGTAAAAGTGGAGTGGTTTTTGCTCTCCTGTTTTGTTGATGAATATTTTCAAACACACTGTGGTAGGATACACTAGTTTCTGTTTGAATAAGGAGCCCTCGGAAAGCTGCCAGGAAAGATTCAGATGTCAGAGCATGTCCATGTTCCATGGATATGTTCCTTCCAGTTTGCCCAGGTACAAAGGTAAGTGGAGAGAAATATGGGAAAAGAAGAAAGGAAGTATTAAGCATTCAGGAGGTAGACTTCCCCATTTCTCATGAAAGCCTTGGGCCAGTGTAAAGTGAGAAGAAGAAAAGGGGATCCTAGAGCTTTGTGGCAGTCAGGGGAGTTCCAGGTCTGCCTAGAGCTGACAGGGGTCCCTGAGGAGAGCTGAGCTAGGGGCGTGGCAGGCCCAAAATGCTGGTCCAGAGGTGGGTTCCCTGAGGAGCTGAGTTGAGGATGGGGGTCAGGCGGCACATCAGGCTCCAGGGGGATGCAGAACGTGGGGGAGTACTCATGGGGACATGCAGGTTTCTCCGGCTCTGAGGGTTCCATGCAGCTCCAAACAGACTGGTTTCCTGCTGGGTGGCAGGCCGAATCCTACGGTGTGACTCCAGAGTTCCCAACCCAGAGGCCTTGCGGGACAGGCCCCAGTAGAAGGAAGCCTGAAAATGCAACTTAGGGTTAGGGTAATGGCCTTGGGGAATGGCAGCTCTGATCTGCTGGTGCTGATGCTGGCTCCCCTCAGGGTTGAGTTGAGGGAATATATCCTGCAGTGCGGCAGAATCTGAGTTTCTGGCCAGGTGGTTTAGAAGGGTTGCAGGTTTCTTCCTCTCTCAGGGCACTATGGAGCTCTAAACCACTCAGTTTGCCCCCCCGCATGGTAGTCGGATTCGTGGGTTGCCGCAGAGTGGTCCTTAATCTGGGAAGTTGGGACCAGGCCTCTTGGGATGGGAGCCTGAGAACAGAAACTAGAGTTATGGTAAGGGCCTCCGGGCATGGCAGGCTTGATCTGCTGGTGCTGATGTGGGTTCCCAGTGGGCTGATGTCAGAGTGGGTGTCAGGCGGCATGTCAGACTCCAAGTTTGTGTCCAGGGAGGCTACAGAAGCTGGGGGTGTCCTCAGAATGGCATGCAGGTTTCTCCCAGTCTGAGGATTCTGCAGAGCTCCAAAGTGCACGGGTTCCTCATGTGTGTGGGGCACAGTCCTGGGGTGTCACAGAGGCGCTCTTAATCTATGCCAGCATGAGTCTCAGAGGTGCCCATCAGCAGGCTTGGGGGACAGGCCTCTGGGCATGGAAGCCTGTACAACCCACTGAGGGTTAGTGTTAGGGCCTAAGGGCATGGCAGGCCTAATATGTCGGCGCTGATGCGGGCTCCCCTCAGGGCTGAGTCGAGGGCATGCTTCCAGAGGCACAGCAGAATCTGGTTTTATGGCCATGGGGGCTTCTCATAGTGGTGGTGGCTTTAGGGGTGCTTGCAGGTTTCTCCCCGTCTGAGGGTTCGGTGCAGTGCCAAACCACAAGATGTCCTCCCGCATGGTGGGTAGATTCCTGTGGTGTTGCACAGTAGTTCTTAATCTGGGGGACCAGGTCTCTTTGGATGGAAGCCTGAAAACCCAAACAAGGATTATGGTAAGGGCCTAGGGGCATGGCAGACCTGATCTGTTGGTGCTGAGATGGGCTCCCTGGTGGGCTGAGTTGAGGGCGAGCACCAGGGTGGGTCGGATTCCAGGTTTGAGTCCAAGAGGTCAAAGATGCTGGGAGTGACCTCAGGGGGCATTCAGGTTTCCCCACTCTGAGGAATCTGCACAGCTCCCAATGGCACCACTTCATTTTAGGAGTCCGGGGTATGCCACGGTGAGTCTCAGGCATCTCCAATCTGGTGGATTTATGGGCCAGGCCTCTGGGTATGGAAACCTGTATACCCTACCAAGGGTTGGGATTAGGGCCTAGGGACATGGCAGGCCCGATTTGACAGCATTGAAGTTGGCTCCCATCAGGGCTGAGTTTAGAACATTTGGCCATCCTGAAGAATCTGGCTTTGTCTCCAGGGGGCCACTGATGGTAGGGGTGGCTTTAGGGAGACATGTAGGTTTCTCCCCTTTCTGAGGGTTCAGCGCAGCTCCAAAGGGCATGGTTTCCATCCATTTGGAGGGCAGATGCCTGGGGTGTCAATCAGGGGTCCTTAATCTAGGTACCAGGGGGCCAGACCCCTCGGAATGGAAGCCTGAAAACACAAAGTAGGGTTAGGGTTAAGGCCTTGTGTCATTGCAGACAAGATCTACCGGATCTGAGGTGGGCTGCCCTCAGGGCTGAATTGGGGGCATACTTCCAGTGTCACAAGTATATGGCTTTATGGCCAGGGGGGCTTCAAAGGTCAGGATAGCTTTATGGGTGAATGCAGGTTTCACCCCCTGTGAGGGCTTGACACAGATCCAAACAGAATGAATTCCTACTAGGTGGCATGTGGAGTCATAGGGTGTCACTCAGACCTCCATTATCCACTGGGTGTTGGGGCCAGGAGCCTTGGAATGGAAGCCTGAAAACTGAAACTAGGGTTTATTTAGAGCCTAGGAGCATAGTACCCCAGATATGCTGGGACCAAGACAGTCACCCAGGGACTCAGTAGCAAGAGGCAATGGACTCCGGTTACCTGACTCTTAGAGGGCTTTCTGGCAGAGTTCCTGCTGAATCTACTGAGGAAGCAACTCTAGATAAAGGCAGTGTCAATGCAGACAGACACTGCAGGAAGCGAATTTGCCAGGGGATTTCACACCAATGCTCACCAGCTTTCTGTCCAAAGAAATATCGGGAGAATAGGCTGGTGTTGCAGGATGATTCCCGCATGGAATAGAGCGTGTCCCCTCATGGAATAGAGCACCTTCTACTCGGGGCATGATTCAGACACACAAAAAAATGTGCCAAAATGATGCAGCCCACTCGGGGGCCCCGGTATAGGGGAGCTTTTATGGAGCAGAGTTGAGGGAGGGGTTGTGGCCAGGTGTTCACCTCCGACTTTACCAGCTGCTATGGCGCAGAAGAACAGGGATGGCCTCAGTGGGGACACGGAGGTTTCTCTCATTCTGAGGCATTTCCACAGCTCTGGAAGGGACTGTTTCCAATGGGGTAGCAGGTGGACTAGTGCCCGGGACTCACGGTTACCCAATTGGAAGGCCCAAGGGACAGGACCCTGGAAAAGGAAGGCTGCAAAAGCAGGCAAGGATTAGGGCCTTGGTCTAGGGGTAAGGCAGGCCCCATCTGCCAGTGCCAGGGACGGGAACCCCGGAGGCTGAAGAGCAGGAGGCATTGGCCTCTCCTGCACATGACTCATGGAGGGCTTTCTGGCGGGGTATGAGCTGCGACCAATCAGAATCCCAGGCCAGGCACAGAGGGCAGCTCTGCAGAAGGGAGGCACCCAAAGTGAGCTCGCCAGGGGTTTTCTGACCAATTCTCATGAGCCTTCTGCCCAAATCAGGATCGATTTGGGCAGAACGCTAGTGAGAACTGGCCAGCATTGGGCGGCGCTGTGGACCTCACTGTCCCCCGTGGCTGAGGGCCTTTTCTCACTCGGGGAATGTCACGGCAACCTGGAAAACACGCCGAGACAATGCAGACCACCCGGGGGCCCCAGCGCAGGGGAGGCTTTCCTGGACCAGAGTTGAGGAGGGGGTACTGGCCAGGCTGCCGTCTCCAATTGTTTGGACCGTGGGGGCACCCAAGGCTAGGGCTGGCCTCAGTGGGGGGTATGACAGTTTCTCTCGCTCCGATTCTTTTCCACAGCTCCGAAAGGCACCATTTGCAATGGGGCGGGAGGGGGAGTAGTGGTGCGGGTCTCAGGGTTCCCCCGTTGGAGGCCCCAAGGGATAGGACCCTGGATACAGAAGGCTGAGAAAGCAGGCTAGGGTTCGTGCCTGGGCCTCGGGGCAGGCTGGGTCCCATCAGACAGTACCAGGGAGGGAACACCGGAGGCTGAGGAGCAGGAGGCGCCAGCCTTGCCTGTGCCTGACTCCCATAGGGCTTTCAGGAAGGGTCCGGACATGACAACTCGTGAACCCGGGCCAGGCCCAGGGGGCGGCCCTGCAGACATGTGGCGTCGGAAGCGAGTACGTCGGGTATTCTCCAGCCAATTCTCACGAGCGTTCTGCCCAAATCAATCCTGATTTGGGCAGAACGCTCGTGAGAATTGGCTGGCGTTGGGCGGCCCTGCAGACCGCCCAGTCGCCCGTGGCCAAGGGCACTTTCTCGCTCGGGGCAGGTCGCGGTGACTCAGAAAACTCTCCGAGTCTTCGCGGCCCATATGGGGGCCCCTGGCACAGGGGAGCTTTCCCGCAGCAGAGTTGAGGGAGGGGTTGTGGCCGGGCCTCTGCCTCTGATTTTTTAGAACACTGGGACGCTCAAGGCTGGAGCTGGCCTCAGTGGGGGCACGAAAGTGTTTTTCTCTCCAAGGCATTTCCACAACCCCAAAAGGCACCGTTTGCATCATGGCTGTAGGGGGAGTCTTGGCACGGGACTCAGAGTTCCCCCGTTGGAGGCCCCCTGGATGACCCTGGACATGGAAGTTCAAGAAAGCAGGCGAGGGTTCGTGCCCGGGCCTCGGGACGGGCTGAGCCCCATTGGCTAGCGCCAGGGAGGGGACCCCTGGAGGCTGAGGAGCAGGAAGCATCATCCTTGCTGGAGCCTGACTCCTGGAGGGCTTCCTGGTGGGGTTCGGACGAGACCACTCACGGTCCGGGCCAGGCTCAGGGGGCGGCCTGCAGATGTCAGCACCGAAAAGGGTTCGCCGGGTGTTTCTGGCCAATTCTCACGACCGTTCGGCCCAAATCCGGATCTATCTGGGCATAAGGCTTGTGAGAATTGGCCGGCATTGGGCAGCCCTGTGGACCAACCATTCGCGGTGGCCAAGGGCCCTTGCTCGCTTGGGGCATGTCACGGCAACCTGGAAAAACACGCCGAGATGATGCAGCCACCCGGGGTCCCTGGCGCAGGGGAGCTTTCCCAGAGCAGAGTTGAGGGAGAGGTGGTGGCTGGGCATCGTCCTCCAACTTTTCAGGCGGCTGGGGCGCCCAGGGCTGGGGCCATCCGTAGTGGCAGAACGAATGTAACTCTAGCTCCAAGGCTTGTACGCAGCTCCGAAAGGCATCGTTTGCACCAGGGTGGTTGGGGGACTTGTGGCGTGGGATTCAGGGTTCCCCAGTTGGAGGCCCCGAGGGACAGGTCCCTGGAAACAGAAGGCTGAGAAAGCAAAAGAGGGTTCGTGCACGGGCCTCGGGGCAGGCCTGGCCCCATTGGCCAGTGCCAGGGAGGGGGACCCCAGGAGGCTGAGGAGCAGGAGGCATTGGCCTCACCTGTGCCTGACTCCCAGAGGGTTTTCTGGTGGGGTTCGGACGAGACCCCTCGAGATGCTGGGCCAGGCCCATGGGGCATCCCTGCAGATGTGCGGGGCCCAAAGCGAGTACGCTATGCATTTTCCGGCCAATTCTCAAGAGCCTTCTGCTTAAACCGGGGTCGGTATCAGCAGAACGCTCATGAGAATTGGCCAGCATTGGGCAGCCCTGCGGGCTGCCCTGCTCCCCATCACTGAGGGCCCTTTACGCTCGTGGCCTGTGTCAGCCACCCGGAAAATGCGCCCAGTCGACGCGGCCCACCTGCGGGCCCGAGGCAGGGGAGATTTTCCGGAGCAGAGTTGAGGAAGGGGTTGCAGCCGGGCATCCGCCTTCGACTTTTCAGGCGGCTGGGCCGCCCAAAGATGGGGCTGACCTCAGTGGGGGCACGAAGGTATCTCTCCCTACGAGGCCTGTGCAAAGTGCCAAAAAGCACCATTTGTGCTGGGGCGGTAGGGGGCATCGTGGCGCCCCACTCAAGGTTCCCCAGTTAGAAACCTGGAGGGACAGGACCACTGAAACGGAAGGCTGTGGAAGCAGGCAAGGCTTCCTTCCCAGGTACCCGGGCAAGCCCAGACACACTGGCAAGTGCCAGGGAAGGGACCAAAGGAGGCTGAGGACCAGGAGGCGTTGGCATCACAGGTGCCTCACTTCCGGAGTGCTTTCTGGCGAGGATTGGGCGCGACCCCTCGCAAGGCACGTCCAGGCCCAGGGGGTGGCCCTGAAAACATGCAGTGCCCAAAGCGAGTTTGCTGTGCATTTTCAGGCCAATTCTCACGAGCGTTCTGCCCAAACCGGGATCAGTTTGGGCAGAACGCTCGTGAGAATTGGCTGGCGTTGGGCGGCCCTGTGGGCTGCCCTGCTCCCCGTGGCCAGGGGCCCTTTCCTGCTCGGGGCCTGTCATGGCCACCCGAAAAACACGCCGAGACGACGCGGCCCACCCAGGGCCCCTGGCGCAGGGGAGCATTCCCTGAGCAGAGTTGAGGCACGGGTTGCGGCCGGGCGTCCATCTCCGACATTTTGGGCGACTGGGGCACCCAAGGATGGGGCTGACCTCAGTGGGGGCACGAAGGCTTCTCTCACTCTGAGGCTTTTCTGAAGCACCGAAAGGCAGCATTGGCACCGGCGTGAGAAGGGAAGGCATGGTGCGGGACTCGGGGTTCCCCAGGTGGAGGCCCCGAGGGACATGACCCTGGAAATGGAAGGCTGGGACACTGGCAAGACAGGGCCAGGGAGGGGACCCCCAGAGGCTGAGGAGCAGGAGGCGTCGGCCTCGCTGGAGCCTGAATCCCAGAGGGGTTTCGGGCGGGGTTCGGAAGCGACTGGTTCTGATGCCGGTCCAGGCCCAGGGGGTGGCCTGGCAGACAAGCGGCGCCCGAAGCGAGTTCACTGGGCTTTTTCCGGCCAATTCTCACGAGCGTTCTACCCAAACCAGGATCGGTTTGGGCAGAAGGCTCGTGAGAATTGGCCGGCATTGGGCAGCCCTGCGGACCGCCCTGCTCCCCATAGCCGATGGCCCTTTCTCGCTTGGGGCCTGCCGCGGCCACCTGGAAAATGCGCAGAGATGACGCGGCCCACCTGGGGGCCCTGTCGCAGGTGAGTGTTCCCGGAGCAGAACTGGGGGACGGGTTGCAGACAGATGTCCGCCTCCGACTTTTCGGGTGGCTGGGTCGCCCAAGGATGGGGCTGACCTCAGTTGGGGCACGAAGGTTTCTTTCTCTCCGAGGCTTGTCCAAAGTGCAAAAGGCACTGTTGGCGCTGGTATGGGAGGGGAAGGTGTGGCATGGGAATCAGGGTTCCCCATCTGGAGGCCCCGAGGGAAAGGACCATGGAAATGGAAGGCTGGGGAAGCAGGCAATAGTTCGTGCCTGGGCCTCAGGGCAGGACCAGCACCATCAGACAGTGCCAGGGAGGGGATCCCCAGAGGCTGTGGAGCAGGATGTGTCGGCCTCGCTAGAGCCTGCCTCCTGGAGGGCTTTCTGGCGGGGTTCGGACAGAACCCCTGTAAATACCGATCCAGGCCCAGGGGGTGGCCCTGCAGATGTGCGGTGCCTGAAGTGAGTTCGCCAGGCGTTTTCCGGCCAATTCTCACGAGCGTTCTGCCCCACTCAAGAACAGTTTGGGCAGAACGCTCGAGAGAACTGGCCAGCGTTCGGCAGCCCTTCGGACTGCCGTGCCCCCTATGGCCGAGGGCCCTTTCTCTATCGGGGCCTGTCGCAGCCATATGGAAAATGCGCCTAGACGATGTGGCCCACCTGGAGTCCCCGGCGGAGGGGAGCGTTCCCGGAGCAGAGTTGAGGGATGGGTTGCAGCCGGGCATCCGCCTTCAACTTTTCGGGCAGCTGGGGTGCCCAAATGGGGGTGACCTCAGTGGGGCATGCAGGTTTCTCTCGCTGCAAGGCTTCTCCGAAGCGCTGAAAGGCACCATTGGCGCTGGCGAAGGAGGGTGAGGCATGGTGTGGGACTCAGGGTTCCCCAGTTGGAGGCCCCGAGGTACAGGACCCTGGAAACGGAAGTCTGGGGAAGCTGGCAATGGTTCGTGCCCAGGCCTTGGGGCAAGCCCTGCCACATTGGACAGCGCCAGGGAGTGGACCCCGGAGGCTGAGGATCAGAAGGCATTGGCCTCGCTGGAGCCTGTCTTCCGGAGGGCTTTCTGGCGAGGTTTGGAGGCGACTGCTTGCGATACCGGGCCAGGCCAAGGGGGCGTCCCTGTAGATGTGCGGCTCCCAAAGCAAGTTCGATGGGCGTTTTCCAGCCAATTCTCACGAGCGTTCTGCCTAACCTGGGAATGGGTTGGGCAGAGCGCTTGTGAGAATTGGCTGGTGTTTTGCAGCCCTGAGGACCACCCTGCCCACTGTGGTTGAGGGCCCTTTCTCGCTCGGGGCCTGTTGCTGCCACACGGAAAACGTGCTTAGAGGATGCGGCCCACCCAGGGCCCCGGTGCAGGAGTGAGTTCCCAGAGCAGAGTTGAGGGACGGGTTGCGGCCGTATGTCTCCCTCTGAAGTCTCGGGTGACTGAGGCCCCAAGGGTGGGGCTGACCTCAGTTGGGGAACGAAGGTTTCTCTCCCTCTTAATCTTGTCTGAAGTGCCGAAAGGCACGGTTTGCATCTGGGTTGGGGGGGAGTCATGGTGTGGAACTAAGGGCTCCCCAGTTGGAGGCCCTGAGGGACAGGACCCTGGAAACGGAAGGCTGAGGATACAGGTGAGGGATCGTGTCTGGGACTCAGGGCAGGCCCGGCCCCAATGGACAGGGCCCGGTAGGGGACCACCACAGGCTGAAGGAGCAGGAGGGGTCGCCCATGCCGGAACCTGACTCCTGGAGGGCTTCCTGGTGGGGTTCGGACGCGACCGATCGCAAGGCCAGGCGAGACCCAGGGGAGACCCTGCAGACGTGCGGCACCTGAAGCGAGTTCGCCGGGCGTTTTCTGGCCCATTCTCATGAGCATTCTGACGAAACTGGTATCGGCTTGGGCAGAATGTTTGTGAGAATTGGCGGGCAGTGGGCAATCCTGTGGACATCCTGGCTCCCCGTGGCCGAGGGCCCTTTCTTGCTCGGGTCCTGTTGCGGCAAAACAGAAAACGCGCTGAGACGTCGCGGCCCACAAGGGGGCCCTGGCGCAGGGGAGAGTTCCCGGAGCAGAGTTGAGGCACGGGTTGCGGCCGTATGTCCGCCTCCGACTTTTTGGGCCGCTGGGGCGCTCAAGGGTGGTGCTGATCTCAGTTCGGGAACGAAGGTTTCTCTCCCTCTGAGTCTTTTCTGAAGCACCGAAAGGAATGGTTTGCGCCTTGGTGGCAGGGGGATTCATGGCACGGGACTCACGGATCCCAGTTGGAGGCCCCAAGAGAAAGGACCCTGGAATCGGAAGGCTGAGGAAGCAGGCGAGGGTTCGTGTCCAGGGCTCGGGTCAGGCTGGGGCCCAACGGACAGGGCCAGGTAGGGGACCAACTCATGCTGAGCAGCAAGAGGTATCGATCTGGCCTGAGCCTGACTCCCAGAGGGCTTCCTGGTGGGGTATGGGCACAACTGCTCAAGAGGCTGGGCCAGGCCCAGTGGGCGGCCTTGCAGACAGGCGGCGCACAAAGCGAGTTCGTGGGGCATTTTCCGGCCAATTCTCCCGAGTGTTCTGCCCCAACCAGGATGGGTTTTGGTAGAATGCTCGTTAGAATTGGCAGGCGTTGGGCAGCCATGGGGATCGCTTGGCTCCCTGTGGCCAAGGGCCATTTCTCGCTCGGGGTCTTATGCGTCCTCCCGGAAAACTCGCTGAAAAGACTCGCCAACCCAGGGCCCCCGGTGCAGGGGAGCATTCCTGGAGCAGAGTTGAGGGACTGGTTGCGGCCAGGCATCTGCCTCCGAATTTCGGGCGGCTGGGGCATCCAAGGGTGAGGCTGACCTCAGTTGGGGATCGAAGGTTTCTCTCCCTCTGAGTCTTGTCTGAAGCGCCAAAAGTCACGGTTTGCACCTGGGTGGGAGGGGTAGTCATGGCACAGGACTCAGGGTTCCCCTGTTGGAGGCCCCAAGAGACAGGACCCTGGAAACGGAAGGCTGAGGAAGCAGGCAAGGGTTCGTGTCCGGGGCTCGGGGCAGGCCAGCCCCAACGGAAAGGGCCTGGTATGGGAACACCACTGTCTGAGAAGAAGGAGCGGTCACCCTAGCCGGAACCAACTCCTGGAGGGCTTCCTGGCGGGGTTCGGACACGAAAGATCACGAGTCCGGGCGTGGCCCAGGGGGAGATCTGTAGACTTGCAGCTCCTGAAGCGAGTTCGCCGGGCATTTTCCGGGAAATTCTCATGAGCGTTCTGCCCAAACCCGGATCGGATTGGGCAGAACGCTCGTGAGAATAGGCGGGCGGTGGGCAGCCCTTTTGACCGCCCGGCTCCCCGTGTCCAAGGGCCTTTTCTCGGTCGGGGCCTGTCGTGGCCACCCCGAAAACACGCTGAGACGCCGCAGCCCACCCGACTTTTCGGCACACTGGGGCGCTCAAGGGTGGTGCTGATCTCAGTTCGGGAACGAAGGTTTCTCTCCCTCTGAGTCTTTTCCGAAGCGCCGAAAGGAACGGTTTGCGCCTTGGTGGCAGGGGGATTCATGGCACGGGACTCACGGATCCCAGTTGGAGGCCCCGAGGGACAGGACCCTGGAATCGGAAGGCTGAGGAAGCAGTCAAGGGTTTGTGTCCGGGGCTCGGGGTAGGCTGGGGCCCAATGGACAGGGCCAGGTAGGGGACCAACTCATCCTGAGGAGCCAAGGCTTCGCCCTGGCCTGAGACTGACTCCCAGAGGGCTTCCTGGCGGGTATGGACGCCACTGATCCCGAGGCCGGGCCAGGCCCAGTGGGCGGCCTTGCAGACGGGCGGCGCCTGAAGCGAGTTCAGCGGGTGTTTTCTGGCCAATTCTCACGAGCGTTCTGCCCAAACCGGAATCGGTTTGGGCAGAACGCTCGTGAGAATTGGCCGGCGTAGGGCAGCCCTGGCACCGCCCTGCTCCCCATGGCCTAGGGCCATTTCTCGCTCGGGGCCTTATGTGGCCACCAGGAAAACGCACTGAGACGACGCGCCAACCCGGGAGCCCTGGCACAGTGGAGCGTTCCTGGAGCAGAGTTGAGGTACGTGTTGCGGCCGAGCGTCCGCCTCCGAATTACAGGCAGCTGGGGCGTCCAAGGGTGGGGCTAACCTCAGTTGAGGATCGAAGGTTTCTCTCCCTCTAAGGCTTGTCCGAAGCACCGCAAGGCACGGTTTGCACCTGGATGGGAGGGGGAGTCGTGGCGCGGGACTCAGGGTTCCCCAGTTGGAGGCCCTGAGGGACAGGACCCTGGAAACGGAAGGCTGAGGAAGCAGGTGAGGGTTCGTGTCCGGGGCTCGGGGCAGGCCCAGCCCCAATAGACAGGGTCACTAGGGGACCACCACAGACCTAGAAGCAGGAAGCGTCACCCTGCCTACTCCCGGACATGTTCCTGCGTGGTATGGACGCGACCGCTCCCAAGGCCGGGCAAGACCCAGGGGGAGACCCACAGACTTGCGTATCCTGAAGCGAGTTCCCCGGTGATGTTCCAGCCAATTCTCATGAGCGTTCTGCCCAAATTGGGATCGGCTTGGGCAGAATGCTCGTGAGAATTGGTGGGCATTGGGCTGCGCTGCAGACCACCGGGCTCCCAAGGGCCGAGGGCCTTTTCATGCTCAGGATCTGTTGCAACCACCCGGAAAATTCGCCGAGACGTCGCGGCCCACACAGGGGCCCCGGCGCAGGGGAGAGTTCCCGGAGCAGAGTAGAGGGACGGGTTCCTGCCGTATGTCCGCCTCCCTCTTTTCGGGTGACTGGGGCGCCCTAGGGTAGGTGTGACCTCAGTTGGGGATTGAAGGTTTCTCTCCCTTTGAGTCTTGTCCGAAGCACTGAAAGGCAGGTCTTGCACCGGGTTGGGAGGGGGAGTCTTGGCGCGTGACTCAGGGTTCCCCTGGTGGAGGCCCTGAGGGACAGGACCCTGGAAACGGAAGGCTGAGGGAGCAGGCAAGTGTTCATGTCTGGGGCTCAGGGCAGGCCCGGCCCCAGCGGACAGGGCCAGGTAGGGGACCACCACAGGCTGAAGGAGCAGGAGGGGTCACCCACACCGGAACCTGACTCCTGGAGGGCTTAGCGGTGGGGTTCCTACGCGACCGATCGCATGGCCCGGCGAGGCCCAGGGGAGCCCCTGCAGACGTGCGGCACCTGAAACGAGTTCGCCGTCGTTCTCCGGCGATTCTCCCGAGCATTCTGCCCAAATAGGGATGGGTTTGGTCAGAACGCTCATGAGAATTTTTGGGTGGTGGGCAGCCCTGCGGACTGCCCAGATCCCGGTGGCCGAGGGTCCTTTCTCGCTAGGGGCCGGTCGCGGCCACCCGGAAAACATGCCGAGACGACGTGGACCACAAGGGGGCCCCGGCGCAGGGGAGAGTTCCCGGAGCTGAGTTGAGGGACGGGTTGCGGTGGTATGTCCACCTCCAACTTTTCCGGCGGCTGGGGCGCTCAAGAGTGGGGCTGACCTCAGTTGGGGATCGAAGGTTTCTCTCCCTCTGAGTCTTGTCCGAAGCGCCGAAAGGCACGGTTTGCGCCTAGGTGGGAGGGGGAGTCGTGGTGCGGTACTCAGGGTTCCCCAGTTGGAGGCCATGAGGGATAGGACCTTGGAAACGGCAGGCTGAGGAAGCAGGCAAGGGTTCATGTCCTGGGCTCGGGGCAGGCCCGGCTCCAAAGGAAAGGGCCAGGTAGGGGACCACCACAGGCTGAGGAGCAGGAGGGGTGCCCTCACCAGAACCTGACTCCTGGAGGGCTTCCTGGCGGGGTTCGGATGCATCCGTTTGTGAGGCCAGGCGAGGCCCAGGGGGCGCCCTGCAGACGAGGGGTGGCTGAAGTGAGTTCGCCGGGTATTTTCCGCCCAATTCTCATGAGCGTTCTGCCCAAACTGGTATCGGCTTGGGCAGAACACTTGTGAGAATAGGCTGGCATTGGGCATCTCTGGAGACCGCCCTGCTCCCTGTGACCAAGGGCCATTTCTCGCTCGGGGCCTTATGCGGCCACCCAGTAAACACGTGAGATGACGCGACAACCCAAGGGCCCTGGCACAGGGGAACATTCCTGGAGCAGAGTTGAGGGACGGGTTGCGGCCAGGTATCCGTCTCTGAGATTTTTGCCACTATAACGCGGAATGTTGGGGATGGCTTTAGTGGGTTCTTGAAGTTTTCTCCTGCTCTGAGGCTTTTCTGAAGCTCTGAAAGCCACCTTTCCCCTTGGGTGGCAGGTGGACTGGTTGCTTGGGACTCTGTGTTCCCCAATTTGAGGGTTCGGGGACAGGACACTGAAAAGTGAAGACTAAACAACCAGGCGAGTCTTAGGTCCTTGGTCCGAGGGTCATAGCAGGCCCCATGTTCCTGGGCCATTATGGTAGTCCCAGAAGTTGAGTAGCAAGAGGCATTGGCCTCACCTGCACCTGACTCACAGAGAGCTCTGGCAAGGTTCAAGCCATGAGAACTCGGTATCCCTGACCAGGCCCAGGGGTGGCCCTGCTGATATTCAGTGCTCTAAGCGAGTTTGCGGGGACTTTCCGATGAATTCTCATGAGCTTTCTGCCCAAACTGATATCGATTTGGGCAGAAAGCTCGTTAGAATTGGCCGGCATTGGGCAGCCATTCCCTCTGCCCTGTCCTTCATAACCTAGAGCACTTTCTCACTCAGTTCATATTGCAGCAAGCCAGTATACAGGCCAAGAGGACCCTACCCACCCTAGGGTCCCGGCACAGGGGTGCTTTCCTGGAGCAGAGTTGAGGGAGGGGTTGTGGCCGGGCATACCCTCTGCCTTTTTACCCCACAGTGGTGTCAGTTTTGGGGGATGTCCATTCTAAAGGTTCCAACCTTTGGCAGTGTATCGTTATGGTATTTGGAAACATATTCAAAATGTAAGCCATTAGAAGTGTGTCCTGGCTTTTCTTTCTTTGGGAATTCTTTCTTTGTTTTTTGTGTTTGTCTTAGACCTCAGATTTAGTGAGAGATGTATATATAGCTAGGGTCTTCTCTTGGCTCTCTTGAAATTGTGTATAGCCTTGCACATGTGTAACTTTTTAGGTCACCATGTGTGTTAGGCAAAATAATATTTTTAAGGATGTCCATGTCTTAATCCCTAAAATATACAATATGTTACCTCACATGGTGGAAGTGATTTTGCAGATATGATTATTTCATGGACTTTACAGTGAGGAGATTACCCTGAGGAGATTTCAGTAAACTAAATGTAATTCCAAAGATTTTTATAAGAAAGAGACAAAAATAAGATAAGTGACTAGGAGAACATAGATCAGAGTAAGGTTGGGGCATAAACAAACAAACAAAAATACATATATATGTATATATATGTATATTTATATATATGTATATATATATATATACTGTCCTATAGTGGTAAAAAGTAAGGAATTTGATTTTTTTCCCTGGAGCCTTCAGAAGGAACACAGCCCAAGTAATCCATTTTGGACCTCTAACTTCCAAAACTGTAAGAAAATAAATTTGTTTTGTTTTAAGGCACTCAATTTGTGTTCATTCACTATATCACCAGTAAGAACCTAAGGCACTAGTATATGCTAGAATTTATCAGAGTTCACTTTGAATGTTTCATTCCCTGGGTTTCCCTGTTAATTTCTGGCTAGTCTGCGCTGGTTTTTTGTTCTCTTCAGGCTAGCTGTGATTGTGGCCTTTTATATTCATTTGCCACAGGGATTATTACTATTTCTGACACATCCAGAGAGATGGATTTTTACATTCTCCAAATCAAGTCATCCCTCTATGGTAGTGACAGTGAAACTTCTGATTTTCATGGCTTTCCTGTTCTGGTAGAACTATGAAGATGATGGAGTTGGAGGCCAGTGAGAGCATCCCTAAGCCAAAACTCCATGGACTTCTATTGTTGTCATCCAAGGTCCCATAGTTTTACTTGAATAAAGACTGCTCAGTTTGCTGTGTGGCTTGAGTCCTGAAATGATTGTCTTGTAAAATTGTCCACTTTTATTATTACTTTTAAGAGAGGATTTACTGAGATCCTTACTATTCTGACTCACTCGGGATTTTAATATCACAAATCATTTCATATTGAATTGGTTATAGACAAAGTATTTTAAAAATTCAGAGTCTCTCATAGATTAAATATACTAAGGTGATATTTGCCAGCCACCACAAACCAATGAATAAGCTGAGTGAACAACCTAGATCTTCAGTATAGGTTTGCATTGAATTCTATCTGTGTAGCTACTGCTTTTTGACTCTTTAGTATAAAGAAACCACTCAATTTCTCTTTAAAAGAAAAAGAAATAACTTTATTAAATATTAGCATAATTAAGTATTAGCTTTTAGCTCTTAGTTCTGGGCCTCTAAAAGGTAAGTGTATTGGCCAATTTAATATAATAGCTTATCAATATGAGAAAAGGTGCAGAGTTAAGATGACAGAGAAGTAGGGGGACCCAAGGCTTTCTTCCTCCCTTGAACACATGTAAAAATGATAAAACTATATTGAGGTCATCACTTGGAATACTCAGTAAACTGATCTCAGAATTGGAAGAAGGATTTCTACAGTTGGAAGGGGACAAGGTGGCAGATGCAAGATGTATGGAAGTGAATTGGGGGAAAGAAAAGCTGCCATGCTGTGGAGGGGAGGGAATACTTTCTGTGGGGAGAGAAAAAGAAGAGAGTGGTTGAGAGAATGTGGTATCAATTTCACAGAATAAGAAAACCTCTTGGACTTCAGACTGGGAAGCTGGAGGAACTGAGTAGCACAGATGTTTTGCAAATAGTGTGTGTAGCTCAAACTGAGTGTGGGACTTCCACCCCAGTGGAACTATAGCATGCACTCTTGGAGAGAAGGATGACTCTGGCCTGGGAACATCCCTACACCATAGGGATCTCATGGGTCACACTGAGAGATTGTTTCCCTTCCTAGAGTATGTTTGGAAGAGGGTATATTGC
This sequence comes from Lontra canadensis, assembly GCF_010015895.1. Classification (NCBI taxonomy): domain Eukaryota; kingdom Metazoa; phylum Chordata; class Mammalia; order Carnivora; family Mustelidae; genus Lontra; species Lontra canadensis. The sequence continues at coordinate 27,395,704 of NW_022631006.1, forward strand.
CTCTCCAAGGATGAAAGACCCTTCAGGCACCAGCAAATGGTGTTTCATCTGCAGCAAACAAAGGCAAGTACAGAAGCTAGATAATGTGGTAGCTGACTTTTACTGTTTACACCATAGATTCTGTGCACTGTGTGGGTTTTGGACTATTTTTGTGAGACAAAGCGTACTAGTTAGAGCACAGAGAGGCTCTAATGCCAGGGAGGGAGCAGATCTGAGTGGTGCTGGCTCCTTTAGGATTTGGAGTTTTAAATCCCTGCAGGGTGCTGTAGATAAAATGCAGGAGAGCTGTGGCACTGGGTGTGCTGAGGGCCCTAGCCTTTCTATCAGAGCTTCCTGGATGGGAGGGGGAGAATGTGAGAGCCCCTCACTGGGGCACAGAGAGTGCAATAATGAGATTTTATCATCATTAGCAACACAGTTGGACGTCAGAGAACAACTCAACAATTGCCAGTGGAGGTGGGAGCCACTTATATAAAAGCCTGCACTGCTGTTGTTGGCAAATGCTTTTATCACTGGGCAGGATTGACTCTGAGCCAGCACATCAGGTCTCTCCCACAAAGAAGCAACACAGGCAACACATCACATGCACCAATCTACTGATCAAACAGTGTTTTACAGTGGGCCCTTCAGTTCTGGTGGAAAGAGGACTAGAGTGTATTTTCTTTCTCTCTCTCTCTCTTTTTTTTTTCCTTTGGAATCAGTCTCATAGTTTTTTGTTTGTTAGTTTGGTTTGCTTGTTTGTTTCCTTCTCTCTCTCTCTCTCTTTCTCTTTTTTGATCAGGTTTCTTCCCCCCCAAACCCCTTTACTTCGAAATCAGTCTTACAGAATTTTTTGATTGTCTGGTATTTTTTTATTATTATTTTCATTCATTTACTCTTTTCTTTTCCTTCCTTCCTTTTCTTTTCTTTTCTTTTTTTAATGGATCAGGCTTCTCTCTCTTCTTTTTTTCAGACTTTTTTCAATAAAGCATACCTAGATAAAGGTCCAAACACACCCCACTATAAGCAAGGAGACACTGTGTAGAGGACAGAACAGTGGGAAAGAGCAGTCAAAACACAACAGCAGAGTGTGCACACAGCAGTCTGTGTGCACACTCTGTGTGCACTTCCTAATGTGCCAAGCCTTGGATGGTGTATGACCTCTTTTAAAAATAGCATTACTCTGAGGTGTAGGAAATGTAACAGCTTTCATAACACACAAAAGATAGAAACTTAAGCAAATGACAAGATGGAGGAATTCTCCCCAAAGGAAAGATCAGGAAGATATCACAACCAGGGACTTGTACATAGCAGATTTAAACAATATATTTGAATAAGAATTTAGATCAACAGTCACTAAGACTAATAGTTGTATTTGAAAAAAGCATAGAGAAAAAACAGAGAAACTTGCTGCAGAGATAAAAGACCTAAAAACTAGTCAGGCTGAAATAAAAAAAAATGCTATAACTGAGATGAAAAACAGACTGGATATAATTACTAACAGGACTGAAGAAGTGAGGAGAGGATAGGTGATATAGAAGATAAAATTATGGAAAATAATGAAGTTGAAAAGAAGAGGGGAAGAAAACTATTAGATCATGGGCGTAGACTTAGGGAACTCAGCAATTCCATAAAGCAAAATAATATCCATATCAAAGGAGTCCCAGAAGAAGAAGAGTGGGAAAAAGGGCAGAAGGTTTATTTGAATAAGTTATAGCTGAGTATTTCCCTAATCTGGAGAAGGAAACAGGCATTCAAACCCAGGAAGCACAGAGAACTCCCCTCTAAATCAACAAAAACAGGCCAGTAATATAACATGTCATAATGAAGCTTGAAATTTTAAAATATAAAGAGAAAATCCTGAAGTTAGTGCTAGATAAGAGGTCTTTAACCTACAAGGGTAGAAACATAAGGCTAACAGCAGATCTGTCCACAGAGAACTAGTAGGTCAGAAAGGACTGGCACATGATATAATCAATGAGCTAAATAGGAAAAATATGCAGCCAAGAATATTTTATTCAGCAAGGCAGTCATTCAGAATAGAAAAAGAGATAAAGAGTTTCCCTTACAAATAAACCTGAAGAAATCTGTGAACACTAAACCAAGCCTACAAAAAAAAAAAAATATTAAAAGGGATCCTTTGAGCATAGAGAGAGCCAAAAGTAACAAAGACCAGAAAGGAACAGAGACAATCTATAGGAACAGTGACTTTACATGTAATACAATGGCACTAAATCAATATATTTCAATAATTTCTCTGAATGTAAATGGACTAAATGGTCTAATCAAAAGACATAGGGTATCAGAATGGATAAAAGTCCAAGGCCCATCAATATGCTGCTTGCAAGAAACTCATTTTAGATGCAAAGGTACCTCCAGATTGAAAATGAGGTGGAGAGTTGTTTATCATGTCAGTGGACATCAAAGAAAGTAGTCATCCTTATGTCACATAAGCTAGATTTTAAACCAAAGACTGTAATAAGAGGGAAAGAAGGACAGTATACCATGATACAAGGGTCTATCAAACAAGATCTCACAATTGTAAATATTTATGCCCCTAACTTGGGAGCAGCCAATTATATAAACCAATTAATAACAAAATTTAGAAACACATTGATAATAATACAAAAATAGTAGGGGACTTTAACACCCCACTCACATCATTTAAGCAGAAGATCAACAAGGAAACAAGGGCTTTCAATGACACACTGGACAATGTGGACTTCACAGGTATATTCAGAGCATTACATCCTAAAGCAACAGAATACACATTCTTCTTGCATGGACATGGAACATTCTCTAGAACAGATCACATACTGGGTCACAAATCAGGACTCAACTGGTACAAAAACATTGAACTCATATCATGCATATTTGCAGACCATAATGCTATGAAACTCGAAGTCAACCACAAGTAAAAATTTAGGAAGGCCACAATATAGAGGTTAAAGAATAATGGCTCAACCAGAAAATTATAGAAGAATTAAAAAAAAAAACAAAACATGGGAGCAAATGAAAATGAAAACGTGACAGTCCAAAACCTTTGGGATGCAGCAAAAGTGGTCCTAAGAATGTATACAGCAACACACGCCTTCCTCAAGAAGCAGGAAAAGTTTCAAACCTAATCTTACTCCTAAAGGACTTAGAAAAGAACAGCAAATAAAGCCTAAATCCAGCAGGAGAAATGAAATAATAAAGATTAGACCAGAAATAAATTATACAGAAATAAAAATAAATAGAAAAGATCAACAAAATTAGGAGCTGGTTCTTTGAAAAATTAATGATTGTTAAATCCCTAGCCAGATTTATCAAAAAGAAAAGAGAGTGGACCCAAATTAATAAAATCATGAATGAAAGAGGAGAGATCATAACAAACACTGCAGAAATAAAACAATAATAAGAGAATATTATAAGCAATTTTATGCCAACAAATTGGGCAATCTGGAAGAAGTGGATAAATTTGTAGAAACATATAAATTACCAAAACTGAAACAGGAAGAAATAGAAAACCTGAACAGACCCATACCCAGCAAAGAAATTGAATCAGTAATCAAAAATCTCCCAAAAACAAGAATCTAGGGCTGGATGGTCTCATAGTAGAATTCTACCAAATATTTAAAGAAGAATTAATACCTATTCTTTTGAAACTATTCCAAAAGATAGAAATGGAAGAAAAACTCCTAAACTCATTCTGAGAGGCCAGCATTACCTTGATTCCCAAACCAGAAATCCCACTAAAAAGGAGAATTACAAACTAACATCCTTGATGAACATGACACAGAAATTCTCAACAAAATGCTGCCTAATTCAATCCAACAGTATAAAAGTATTATTCACCATGAACAAGTGGGATTTATTCCTGGGTGCAGTGGGGTTCAACAGCCACAAATCAATCAACATGATACACCACATTAATAAAAGAAAGGATAAGAACCATTTTATCCTCTCAGTAGATGCAGAAAAATCATTTGACAAAACATAGCATTCTTTCTTGATAAATACCCTCAACAAAGAAGGGATAGAGGTAATATACCTCAACATCATAAAGGTCATATTTGAAAGACCCATGGCTAGTATCATCCTCAATGGGGAAAAAGTGAGGTTTTCCCCCTAAGGTTAGGAACATGACAAGGATGCCCACTCTCACTACTGTTGTTCAACATAGTACTGGAAAACCTAGCCTCAGCATCAGACAATAAGAAGAAATAGAAGGCAACCAAATCAGCAAAGAAGAAGTCAAACTTTCTCTTTGCAGATGACATGATACTCTGTGTAGAAAACCCTAAAGATTCCACCCAAAAAGGTCTATAACTGATACAGGAATTAAGCAAAGTCATAGGACATAAAATCAATATACAGGAATCAGTTGCATTTCTATAGAATAACAATGAGGTAGAAGAAAAAGAAATCAAAGTATCAGTCCCATTCACAATTGCACCAAAAACCTTAAGTTATCTAGGAATAAACTTAATCAAGGAGGTAAAGGATCTGTACCCTGAAAACTATAGACCACTATGAAAGGACTTGAGGAATACACAAAGAAATGGAACAAATTCCATGCTTCTGGATTGGAAGAACAAATATTGTTAAAACGTCTATGCTATCCAAAGCAATCTACACATTCAGTGTAATCCCAATCAAAAGAACAGCAGCATTTTTCAATACATAAAAACATTCCTAAAATTTGCCTGAAACCAGAAAAGACCTGGAATAGTCAAAGTAATGTTGAAAAAGAAAAGAAAAGCTAGAGGCATCACAGTTTTGGACTTCAAGGTGTATTACAAATCTTTAAATCATCGAGAAAGTATGATACCAGCACTAAAGCACGCATAGAATAGACCAGAATGGATAGACTAGAATAGAACAGAATAAAGAACCCAGAAATGGACCCTCAACATTATGGTTAACTAATCTTTGACAAAGCAGGAAAGGATATCCAATGGAAAAAAGACAATCTCTTCCAAAAATTGTTTGGGAAAGCTGGACAGCAACATGCAGAAGAATGAAACTGGACCACTTTCTTACTCCATACACAAAAACAAATTAAAATAGATGAAAGAGCTAAACGTGAGACAGGAATCCATCAAAATCCTAGAGGAGAGCACTCTCAGCAATCTATTTGACATAGGCCGCAGCAACTTCTTACTAGACAGGTCTCTGAAGGTAAGGGAAACAAAAGCAAAAATGAACTACTGGGACCCCATCAAGAGAAAATATATCTGCATAGTGAAGGAAACAGCTAAATGAAAGGACAGACAACTGATGGAATAGGAGAAGATATTAAAAAAAATATTTGCAAATGACATATCAGAAAGATAGTAGCAAATGACATATCAGATAAAGGGCTAGTATCCAAAATCTATAAAGAAGTTATCAAATTTAACACCCAAAACCAAAAATTCCAGTTATGAAATGGGTAGAAGACATGAATAGACATTTCTCCGAAGAAGACGTACAAATGGCTAATAGACACATGAAAAATGTACAACATCACTCATTATCAGGGAAATACAAATAAAAAACACAATGTGATACCACCTCACACCTGTTAGAATGGTTAAAATTAGCAGTTAAGGAAACAGTAGATGTCAAGAATGTGGAGAAACTAGAACCCTCTTACACTGTTGGTGGGAATGTAAACTGGTGCAGCACTCTGAAAAACAGTATGGATGTTCCTCAGAAATTTAGAAATAGGACTACCCTATGACCCAGCAATTGCACTACTAGGTATATATCCAAAGGGGGGAAAAAAAAAAAGTAGTGATTTGAAGGGGCATACGCACCCCAGGGTTTATAGCAGCAATGTCCACAATAGCTAAACTATGGAAGGAGCCCAGATGTCTATGGATGGATAGATGGATAAAGAAGATGTGGTATATGTATACAATGGAATATAACTCAGCCATTAAAAAGAATAAAACCTTGCCTTTTGCAATGATATGGACAGAACTAGCGTGTATTATGCTAAATGAAATAAGTCAGTCAGAGAAAAACAAATATATGATTTCACTCATATGTGGAATTTCAGAAATAAAACTGATAAAATACAGGAAGGGAAGGAAATAAAAAATAAGATAAAAACAGAAGAGGTAAACCATAAGAGATCCTTAACTATAGGAATTGCATTGTGGGTTGCTGGAGAGGAGGTAGGTGTGGGGATGGAGTAATTGGGTTATGGGAATTAAGGAGAGCACTTGATGTATTTTTGTTTTCACGGTCTGTGTTCTTGGTGTTATGTTTAAGAAATCATTGCCAAATACAATGCCATGGAGCAGTTCTCTTAGGTTTTATTTTAGGAGTTTTATACCTTTATTTCATTTTCAGTTAATTTTTGTGCATGGTGTAAAATAAAGGTCCAATTTCTTTCTTTTGCATTTGGATATCCAATTTTCCCAATACCATTCATTGAATACATTCTCCCTTTTGCACTGTATAGTCTTTGCATTTGTCAAAAATTAGTTGACTATGTACATGTGAGGTTTTCTGAAGGGACTCTGTTCTATTGGTCTGTGTCTGTCCTTTTAAAAAAATTTTTTTGGGCAGTGCCATGCTGTTTTAGTTATAGTAGCTTTGTAATATATTTTGAAATCGAAATCAGGATATGTGATGCTTCTAGCTTTGTACTTTCCTAAGATTATTTTGGGTATTTGGGTCTTTTGTCATTTCATATGCATTTTAGGATTTTTTTTCTATTTCTGTGAAAATGCCATTTAAATTTTGTTAGGGATTGCATTGGACCTGTAGATCACTTTGGGTAGTAATGACATTTAATGATATTAAATGTCTTAATCCATTAATATGAGATGTGTTTTCATTTGTTTGTGCCTGCTTTAATCTTTTCAATCAGCATTCTGTAGTTTTTGGTGTACAGGCCTTATTTCCTTGGCTAAGTTTATTTCTGTGTATTGTATTATTTTGATGGCATTGTAAATGAGAATATTTATATTTATAAAAAACTCTTTTAGTGCAGCTGATTTCTTTCTTTTCTCTATTCTGTTTGTTTTTGCAGAGCACCATCTGCCCTTTTGTTTTTAGTTGTTCCCAGTCACCCAGACTATGCTCGTTCGACAGCACTTGTGTGACAAAAAATAGAAACTGACCCCTTGGGTTGATGCACCAAAAAAGTTATGGTCGTTGGATACAAGCTCCACTCTTTCCTCAATGGGAGAAGTGTAGGACTTAGATGATCTTTAAATGATTAACTATGCTAGCTTGGTGGACGGGCTTATTCAAGAGCAGAGAGAAACTGCTCTTTGTTATCAACTTAAAGTGGTTGTTCTTGGTGTTTTGCTTGTCTGAGGTGCTCCTACCTCTTAACTGGATTCCAGACCTCCTCATAAAGGTATTTTGGTCTGATATTCTTGTCAAATAACTGTTTCTGTGGGAGAATGAGAGGTAAGACTACTGGTTGCACCATCTCACTGACATTCTCTCAAAGATGCAGAGTTTTTGATCCCTACATCAAAGAGGATTCCAACATTATCATTCAGCTTGGGCATTTGACCTGTGCAGAAGCCAATGGATCTTTAAGAGCAATAGCATGTTATGTTAAACTTAATCAGGTAGTAATTGCAGTTATACCTCTTGTTCCAGATATCAATTCATTTCTGTACTAAAGTAATATAAACTTGATTCTTGGTTTGTAGCTACTGATCTAGTAAATGATTTTTTCCTCTGTATTTGTTAGTAAAAATTTTCAGAAGCATTTTGTTTTCAGCTGGAAGATCCAGCAACATACATTCACTGTTCTATCTCAGGACCCTATTAACTCTTCAGTTTTCTATTCCATAGGACATCATCCAGGTCCATTACAGTAATGATATAATACTATTGGACATGGTAAAAAGGAAGTGGCAAAATTTCATTTATTTTTAAAGATTTTGTTTATTTGACAGAGAGGAGCTGGCAGAGGGAAAGGGACAGGGAAAAGCAGACTCCCCACTGAGCAGGGAGCTCAATGCAGGGCTCAATCCAAGGACCCTGGAATCATGACCTGAGCTAAAGGCAGATACTTAACTGACAGAGCCACCCAGGCACCCCAGAATTGGCAAAATTTTAGATACTTTTGTAACATATGTATTCCAGAGAGTGGGAAATATATTTCCTCCAAATTCACAGCCCAGGCCCTTTGGGATAATTTCTATGAGGCCAGTGGTCTAGGATAGATGCAGTGGGTAGTTTCAGAAACAAATATGGGTCCTGTGTAGAGAATTTGTTAGGCCCCTTTAGGTGAATCACAGTATAGATCATCAGGATATATTTTTTTAAATAAACATATAATGTATTTTTATCCCCAGAGGTACAGGTCTATGAATCACCAGGTTTACACACTTCACAGCACTCATCATAGTACATACTCTTCCCAAGGTCCATAACCCCACCACCCTCTCCCTACCCATCCCCACCGCACCCCCTCAGTTTGTTTTGTGAGATTAAGAGTCTCTTATGGTTTGTCTCCCTCCCAATCCCATCTTGTTTCATTTATTCTTTTCCTACCCCAAACCCCCCACATTGCATCTCCACTTCCTCATATCAGGGAGATCATATGATAGTTGTCTTTCTCCGATTGACTTATTTTGCTAAGCATAATACCCTATAGTTCCATCCACATCATCGCAAATGGCAAGATTTCATTTCTTTTGATGGCTGCATAGTATTCTAATATATATATATATACCACATTTTCTTTATCATTTCATCTGTTGATGGACATCTAGGTTCTTTCCATAGTTTGTCTATGTGGACATTGCTGCTATAAACATTCAGGTGCACGTACCCCTTCAGAGCACCATGTTTGTATCTTTAGGATATATACCCAGTAGTGCAATTGCTGGGTCATAGTGTAACTCTATTTTCAGGTTTTTGAGGAACCTCCACACTGTTTTCCAGAGTGGCTGCACCAGCTTGCATTTCCACCAACAGTGTAGGAGGGTTCCCCTCTCTCCGCATCCTCACCAGCATCTGTCATTTCCTGACTTGTTAATTTTAGCCATTCTGACTGGTGTGAGGTGGTATCTCATTGTGGTTTTGATTTGTATTTCCCTGATGCTGAGTGATGTGGAGTACTTTTCCATGTGTCTGTTGGCCATCTGGATGTCTTCTTTGCAGAAATGTCTGTTCATGTCCTCTGCCCATTTCTTGATTGGATTATTTGTTCTTTGGGTGTTGAGTTTACTAAGCTCTTTATAGATTTTGGATACTAGCCCTTTATCTGATATGTCATTTGCAAATATCTTCTCCCATTCTGTCAGTTGTCTTTTGGTTTTGTTAATTGTTTCCTTTGCTGTGCAAAAGCTTTTGATCTTGATGAAATCCCAATAGTTCATTTTTGCCCTTGCTTCCGTTGTCTTTGGCAATGTTCCTAGGAAGAAGTTGTTGCGGTTGAGGTCAAAGAGGTTTCTGCCTTGTTCTCCTCAAGGATTTTGATGGATTCCTTTCTCACATTGAAGTCCTTCATCCATTTTGAGACTATTTTCATGTGTGGTGTAAGGAAATAGTCCAGTTTCATTTTTCTGCATGTGGCTGTCCAATTTTCCCAGCACCATTTGTTGAAGACGCTGTCTTTTTTTCCATTGGACATTCCTTCCTGCTTTGTCAAAGATTAGTTGACCATAGAGTTTAGGGTCTATTTCTGGGCTCTCTATTCTGTTCCATTGATCTATGTGTCTGTTTTAGTGCCAGTACCATGCTGTCTTGATGATGACAGCTTTGTAATAGAGCTTGAAGTCTGGATTGTGATGCCACCAACTTTGGCTTTCTTTTTCGATATTCCTTTGGCTATTCGAGGTCTTTTCTGGTTCCATACAAATTTTAGGATTGTTTGTTCTATTTCTTTGAAAAAATGGATGGGATTTTGATAGGGATTGCATTAAATGTGCAGATTGCCTTAGGTAGAATAGACATTTTCACAATATTTATTCTTCCAATCCAGGAGCATGGAACGTTTTTCCATTTCTTTGTGTCTTCCTCAATTTCTTTCATGAGTACTTTATAGTTTTCTGAGTATAGATTCTTTGTCTCTTTGTTTAGGTTTATTCCTAGGTATTGTATGGTTTTGTATGAAATTGTAAATGGGATTGACTCCTTAATTTCTCTTTCTTCTGTCTTGTTGTTAGTGTAAAGAAATGCAACTGATTTCTGTGCATTGACTTTATATCCTGACACTTTACTGAATTCCTGTACAAGTTCTAGCAGTTTGGGAGTGGAGCCTTTTGGATTTTCCACATATAGTATCATATCATCTGTGAAGAGTGATATTTTGACTTCTTCTTTGCTGATTTGGATGCCTTTAATTTCTTTTTGTTGTCTGATTGGTGAGGCCAGGACTTCTAGTACTATGTTGAATAGCAGTGGTGATAATGGACATCCATGCCATGGTCCTGACCTTAGCAGAAAAGCTTTCAGTTTTTCTCCATTGAGAATGATATTTGCGGTGGGTTTTTCATAGATGGCTTTGATGATATTGAGGTAGGTGCCCTCTATCCCTACACTTTGCAGAGTTTTGATCAGGAAAGGATGCTGCACTTTGTCAAATACTTTTTCAGCATCTATTGAGAGTATCATATGGTTCTTGTTCTTTCTTTTATTAATGTATTGTATCACATTGATTTGCGGATGTTGAACCAACCTTGCAGCCCTGGAATAAATCCCACTTGGTCGTGGTGAATTATCCTTTTAATGTACTGTTGGATCCTACTGGCCAGTATTTTGGTAAGAATTTTCGCATCCGTGTTCATCAAGGATATTGGTCTGTAATTGTCTTTTTTGATGGGATCCTTGTCTGGTTTTGGGATCAAGGTGATGCTGGCCTCATAAAATGAGTTTGGAAGTTTTGCTTCCATTTCTATTTTTTAGAACATTTTCAGGAGAATAGGAATTCTTTAAATGTTTGGTAGAATTCCCCTGGGAAGCCATCTGGCCCTGGACTTTTGTTTGTTTGGAGATTTTTGAGGACTGTTTCAATATCGTTAGCAGTTATGGGTCTGTTCAGGTTTTCTATTTCTACCTGGTTCAGTTGTGGTAGTTTATATGTCTCTAGAAATGTATCCATTTCTTCCAGATTGTCAAATTTGTTGGTGCAGAGTTGCTCATAGTATGTTCTTATAATTGTTTGTATTTCTTTGATGTTGGTTGTGATTTCTCCTCTTTCATTCATGATTTTATTTATTTGGGTCCTTTCTCTTTTCTTTTTGATAAGTCTGATAGGGGCTTGTCAATCTTATTAATTTTTTCAATGAACCAGCTCCTAGTTTCATTGATTTGTTCTATTTTTTTGTTTGTTTGTTTCTATTTCATTGATTTCTGCTCTGATCTTTATGATTTCTCTTCTTCTGGTGGCTTTAGGCTTTCTTTGTTGTTCTTTCTCCATCTCCTTTAGGTATAGGGTTAGGTTGTGTACTTGAGACCTTTCTTGTTCCTTGAGAAAGGCTTGTACCACTATATATTTTCCTCTCAGGACTGCCTTTGTTGTGTCCCACAGATTTTGAACCACTGTGTTTTCATTATCATTTGTTTGCATGAATTTTTTCAATTCTTCTTTAATTTCCTGGTTGACCCATTCATTTTTTAGAAGGATGCTGTTTAGTCTCCATGTATTTGGGTTCTTTCCAAATTTCCTCTTGTGATTGAGTTCTAGCTTTGGAGCATTGTGGTCTGAAAATATGCAGGGGATGATCCCAATCTTTTGATACTGGTTGAGACCTGATTTAGGAACCAGGATGTGATCTATTCAGGAGAATGTTCCATGTGCACTAGAGAAGAAAAAGAATGTGTATTCTGTTATTTTGGGATGGAATGTTCTGAATATATCTGTGATGTGCATCTGGTCCAGTGTGTCATTTAAGGCCTTTATTTCCTTGTTGACCTTTTGCTTAGATGATCTGTCCATTTCAGTGAGGGGAGTGTTAAAGTCCCCTACTATTATTGTATTATTGTCTATGTATTTCTTTGATTTTGTTATTAATTGGTTTATATAGTTGGCTGCTCCCATGTTAGGGGCATAGATATTTAAAAGTGTTAGGTCTTCTTGTTGGACAGAGCCTTTGAGTATGATATAGTGTCCTTCCTCATCTCTTATTATAGTCTTTGGCTTAAAATCTGATTGATCTGATATATGGATATCAGATATCTTTTGATGTTTCTTTTGATGTTCATTAGCATGGTACCTTGTTTTCCAGCCCCTCACTTTAAATCTGGAGGTGTCTTTGGGCTAAAATGAGTTTCTTGTAGGCAGCATATTGATGAATTTTGTTTTTTTATCCATTCTGATACCCTGTGTCTTTTGATTGGGGCATTTAACCCATTTACATTCAGGGTAACTATTGAGAGATACGAATTTAGTGCCATTGTATTGCCTGTAAGGTGACTGTTACTGTATATTGTCTCTGTTCCTTTCTGATCTACTACTTTTAGGGTCTCTCTTTGCTTAGAGGACCCCTTTCAATATTTCCTGTAGAGCTGGTTTGGTGTTTGCAAATTCTTTCAGTTTTTGTTTGTCCTGGAAGCTTTTTCTCTCTTATTTTCAATGATAGCCTAGCTGGAAATAATATTCTTGGCTTCCTGTTTTTCTCATTTAGTGCTCTGAATATATCATGCCAGCTCTTTCTGGCCTGCCAGGTCTCTGTGGATAAGTCTGCTGCCAATCTAATGTTTTTACCCTTGACTTGTTTTCCCGGGCTGCTTTCAGGATTTTCTCTTTGTCGCTAAGACTTGTATATTTTACTATCAGTTGACGGGGTGTGGACCTATTTTTATTGATTTTGAGGGGGCTTCTCTGCACCTCCTGGATTTTGATGCTTGTTCCCTTTGCCATATTAGGGAAATTCTCTCCAATAATTCTCTCCAATATACCTTCTGCTCCCCTCTCTCTTCCTTCTTCTTCTGGAATCTCAATTATTCTAATGTTGTTTCGTCTTATGGTGTCACTAATCTCTCGAATTCTCTCCTCATGGCCCAGTATTTGTTTGTCTCTCTTTTGCTCAGCTTCTTTATTCTATGTCATTTGGTCTTCTATGTCACTAATTCTTTCTTCTGCCTCATTGATCCTAGCAGTAAGAGCTTCCATTTTTTATTGCACCTCATTAATAGCTTTTTTGATTTCAACTTGGTTAGATTTTAGTTCTTTTATTTCTCCAGAAAAGGGTTTTATCTCTCCAGATAGGTTTTCTCTAATATCTTCCATGCCTTTTTCGAGCCCGTCTAGAACCTTGAGAATTGTCATTCTGAACTCTAAATCTGTCATATTACCAATGTCCATATTGATTAAGTCCCCAGCCTTCGGTACTGCTTCTTGTTCTTTTTTTTGTTATGAGTTTTTCTGCCTTGTCATTTTGTCCAGATAATAGTTGCTTTCTCCTCCTCTGGAATTCCGCTGTTCTCCTTGGTGAGTGAAGTTGGTCTTGGCTGGGTTTCTTGTTGATCTTCTGGGGGAGGTGCCTGTTGTAGTGATTCTCAAGTGTCTTTGTGGGAGGTGGAATTGCCCCGCCCTTATCAGGGGCCAGGCTGAGTAATCTGCTCGTGTTTGCTTTCGGGAGCTTTTGTTCCCTGAATGCTTTCCATAGAGTCTGGAGGACTGGAATGATAATGGCAGTCTCCCAATCTTCAGCCCGGAGGAGCTGAGAGCTCGGGGTCCTGTTCCTCAGTGCGTCTTCAGAGAAAAGTGCCCAATCACTCCCATCTCCCTGGCCTCTGGTCACACTTGGAGAAAAGCGCTCAATCGCTTCCGCTTGGAGAAAAGTGCTTGGTCACTTCCATCTCCCTGGCCTCCAGCTGTGCACTTGGAGAAAAGTGCTCAGTCACTCTGTCTCCCTGGCCTCTGGCTATGCTCTGAGCTCACCCAGCCTGTGTCTGGTTCAAGGTAACCCCGAGCTGAGAGCTCACTCCTCGGCTTTGTCACTGTAGCTGGCTTCCCTGCTCTAATACCTGCGAGCTCTGCAACACTCAGACACAACGGTCCTTCTGTGACCCCACGGGACCTGGGGTTACACTGGCCCCTCATGGGCTTCCCCCCCAGTTTAGCCTCTGGAGTGATGTCCCTCAGTGGAGCAGACTTTTAAAAGTCCTGATTTTGTGCTTTGTTACTCTGCCGCTTGCATGGAGCCAGCCCCTCCCCTCGCGGTTTATTTTCCCGTTGCTTTGGATTCACTTCTCCGCAGGTCTTACCTTTCAGAAAGTGATCAATTTTCTGTTTCTAGAATTGTTGCTTTTCTTCTCTTCGATTTCCCATTGGATTTGTCGGTGTTCGCAATGATTAGATAAGCTATCTAGCTGATCTCCTGCTACCTGATGTCGTCTCAGCCTGCTACTTCTCCTCCATCTTGACTCCTCCCCCCATCATTAAGATTTTAAAACAAAGCTCTTCCATTCTCTGCAGACACGATATGTTTCCTTTTTTTTTTTGTTATTTCATGTGTGCAAATTTAATTTTTATTTTATTCTCTAAATTTTAAATTCCATTTAGTTAACATTCAGCATAATATTAGTTTCAGGAGTAGAATTTAGTAATTCATCGCTTACATACAACACCCAAAGTTTATCACAAAAAGTGTTCTCTTTAATACCCATCCCTCCCCCATCTCTACCTCTGCTCCAGTAACCCTCAGTTTGTTCTCCATAGTTAAGAGCCTTTTTCTCAGTTTGCCTCCCTTCCCCCAACAGTGTTCATTTGTTTTGTTTCTTAAATTCCACATGTGAATGAAATCATTTGTTTTTCTCTTTCCAGTCTGACTTATTTCGCTTCATATGATACTCTTTACTTCCATTTATGTTGTTGCCAATGGCAAGATTTCGTTTTTTTTTTTTTTTTGATGGCTGAGTAATACTCCATATCTATCTATCTATCTAACTATCTCACATCTTATCCATTTGTTAGACAGTGGATATTTGGGCTCTTTCCATAATTTGACTATTGCTGATAGTACTACTGTAAGTATTAGGATGCATGCATCCCTTCAAATGAATATTTTTGTATCCTTTGGGTAAATACCTAGTAGTGCAATTGCTGGATCATAGGTTTGTTCTATTTTTAACTTTTTGAGGAATCTCCATCACTGTTTTCCAGTGTGGTGCATTAGTTTACATTTCCACCAACTGTGTAAGCGTTCCCCTTTGCCTGCCTCCTTGCCAATATCTATTGTTTCCTGGGTTGTTGATTTTTGCCATTTTGACTGGTGTGAGTGATGTCTCATTGTAGTTTTTTTTATTATGAGTGATATTTTTAGCATCTTTTCATGTGTCTGTTGCCCTTGTGGATGTCTTCTTCGGAAAAAATGTATATTCGTGTCTTTTGCCCATTTCTTAACTGTATTATATTTTTCTTGGTATTGAGTTTCATAAGTTCTTTATAGATCTTCCATACTAACCCTGTATCAGATATGTCATTTGAAAATACTTTCTTCCATTCTGTGTGTTGCCTTTTAGTTGTGTTGATTGTTTCCTTCACTGTGCAGAAGCTTTTTGTTTTGATGACGTCTCAGCAGCTTATTTTGTTGTTATTGTTTCCCTAACCTCAGGAGACATACCTAGTAAGAAATTGCTATGGGTGATGTCAAAGAAGTTGCTGCCTGTGCTCTCTTCTAGGATTTTTATGGTTTTCTGTCTCACACTAAGGTCTTTTATCCATTTTGAATTTATTTTTGTGTGTGGTATAAGAAGAGTGTCCAGTTTCATTCTTCTGCATGTTGCTGTCCAGGTTTTTCAACAACATTTGTTGATGAGACGATCTTTTTTTTCCATTGGATGTTCTTTCCTGTTTTGTCAAAGAGTAGTTGACCATATAGTTGTAAGTCCATTTCTGGGTTCTTTATTCTGTTCCATTGATCTAGGGTGTCTGCTTTTGTGCCAGTACCATACTGTCTTGATGACTACAATTTTGTAATATAATTTGAAGTCTGAAATTGTGATGTCTCTGGCTTTGCCTTTCTTTTTCAATATTGCTTTGGCTACATGGGATCTTTTGTGGTTCCATTCAAATTTTAGGGTTGTCTATTCTAGCTCTGTGGAAAATGCTGGTGTTATTTTATTTACATTAAATGTCTAGATTGTTTTGGGTATTGTAGACATTTTAACAGTATTTCTTTTTCCAGTGCATGAACATGGAATGTTTTTCCATTCCTTTGTGTTATCTTAGATTTCTTTCATCAGTGTTTTATAGTTTTCATAGTACAGATCTTTTACCTCTTGGTGAGGTTTATTCCTAGGTATCTTATGGCTTTTGGTGCAGTTGTAAATGGGATTGAGTCCTTAATTCCTTTTCCTTTGGGTTCATAATAGGTTTATAGAAATGCAATGGATTTTTGTATGTTGATTTTGTATACTGTGTCTTTGCTGAAATGGTTTATCAGTTCTAGCAAATTTTTGGTGAAGTCTTTTGGGTTTACTCTGTAGAGTATCATGTCATCTGTATTAGTAAAAGTTTGACTAATTCCTTGACAATTTGAATGCCTTTTATAATATGTTTCTTATAATAATACATTTCTCATGTGTTGCTAGTTCTTAATACAGACTAAATGCTTGAAGTTGGCTCATAATGTGAGTTCCATAAGAAGGAATTGGGTGAAAATCTATAATTACCATTAAAATAGTAATCCATAAGCCAGGATGATTGTCTCCCTTAGGGATATTTGGTAATGTCTGGAGGTATTTTTGGTTGTCACAATGTGTGTGGGGAGGTGAGTTTTGGAAACTTTTGGGAACACTTTGGAAACTTTTTATATTTTGTTGTACTCTCTAAGACTATCTCGTTTATTCTACCATTTATTGAAAGGAATAGACAATAGTATACTAAATACTATTTATGAAGTGGCAGGGATGCTTCAGGAGCCTGTGGGAAAGTAATTAACTTGTAGATAATAATGTCTGTGAAGAGATGTTTTATTTATAATATTCCGTTTTAATACATTTAATATAATATTTTTGTTTTGTGAGACCTTTGGTAAAATACAAAACAGAAATAGTTGTAAGAGGAATGTGGACATATTTCTGATCTCAGGAGAAAGCTCTTAATATAGCACATTATCTGTAATATGTCCTGTAGTCTTTGTGTGAAGATTATTTATCAGATTAAGTTCCCTCCTATCTTATTTTTCTAGGGCTGTTGTAACAAATTACCACATATTTGGTGGCTTAAAAATCCAGAAACTTATTTTCTGAAGGTTCTGGATGCCAGAAGTCCATATCAAGGAGTTAACAAGTCCACATGCCCTCTGAAGACTCCAGGTGAGAACATTTCTTTGCTTTTTCCATCTCTTGGTGGCTTCTGGCATTTCTTGGCTTGTGACAACATAATTCCAATCTTTGCCTCTGTGTTGATATAGCCTCTTTCATTGTGTCTCTTCATGTCCTTTTCTGTCTAAGGACACCTGTTGGATTTAAAATCCATCCTAGTTCAAGTTTCCTTGATCCTTAACTTAATTACATCAGCAAAAATCTGTTTCCAAATTAGATCACATTCTGAAGTTCTGGATAGACATGAATTTTGTGGGGACACTGTTCAACTCAGTACACCTTTTATGCCTAGTTTACTAAGAATTTTGTTATGAGATTTATTGAGAATGGGTATTAGATTTAATAGAATGCCTTTTCCTATATTTATAAAAATGTTAGTATGATTTTTTTTTCTCCTTCATATACTTGATATGGTGAATTCCTTTGATTTCCAAATGTTAAAACTACCTTGCATTCTGGGATAAAACTAACTTACCCCAATATCTTATTTTACTTACATCTCCCTGTTTGTATTTTGTCATTACATCTTACATTATTATATCTGTTAAAGGATATATGAATTGGTTTACAATTTTCCTTTCTTATAATGTTACTGTCTTTTTAAAAACCTGGTTATTAGAAGGATAGGTTTAGTAACTGGTTTATAATCATTCTCTGTTTCATTGTCAAGGTAAAATGATGGGGTAGGGAGAGAGAGAGACAGAGACAGAGGGAGGTATAAGGAGGGTGAGAGAATGAACGGAAGTAACAGGAAGAAATGACTTGGTCAAATCTCCATGAAAACACGGCAACTGGATTTCCTCCTGGTGGTCTCTATTAGAAGATAGGTATGAAATGTTAGAAAGATATAACTTGTCATTTTAGTTTGATCTGGTAAATGAACCTGCACTTTATGTTTTATGAAACAGAATCCACAACAAAATATTAATGTTTACTCTGCACTTTTTGGAATCTAAAAAGAAGGTATGTTATGACCAAGATATCTCCTTTTTTTAAGTGATAGACTTCCTGAGTCACTATTATGCCTGGGCCAGGTAACATCTCGTGCAAAAAAAAAGAATCTGGGGAGTTATATTGGCACTCTCAGATATCTGCTTTACTTGTGTCTTGCAGTTACCTATATCCTTGAATTATTAGAAAAGTGTGTCACTGAGTAAGAACTCTGTTGTGTCTTTGGTATGGCCATCATACCCTTTATTTTATTTCAGTCATATAAATTTTTTCATCTTTTTAAATATATATATATCTAAAAAAGATTAAGAATTTTTTTCTTGTTACTTGTTTGGAGAATTCCCTAGTGGAATTGTTTAAGTACTTCTTTTTTATTGGAGTGGAATGTGTCAGTCAGGTTTCAACCAGGAAAGTGAAATTACACCATTTATTTGAACAATGAGAATTTATTTGAAAGAATCACTAGGTATAACATGTTGAACTAGGTAATTGAAAGGATAAGTCGTTGCATTCTCCTCAGCTAATCTAATGCTTGCACAATGGACCCTTGAATGAAGGACACATCTTGGTAGAAAGGAAGGCTATGTATAGGCTCTATAGAGTGAGCTTTCTGTTACATGAGTTTTTGCTAGTTACTTCTACTGTAGACTGTTAGACCTGTCAGCAATACAGGGAGATCCTTGAAAAAACCTTGTTGGTTTTTTTGTTTGTTTGTTTGTTTGCTTGATGGTGTGATTCATTTTATTCAAGATATATAGATATTTTCAGAAAATTTTTATTAACGCATAATATATTATTTGCTCAGGGGTACAGGTCTATGAATCATCAGTCTTACACAATTCACAGCACTCACCATAGCACATACCTTCCCCAGTGTCCATAACCCAACCACCCTATTCCTCCCCGCTAACCCCCCAGCAACCCTCAGTTTGTTTCCTGAGATTAAAAGTCTCCTATGATTTTTCTCCCTCCCAATCCCATATTGTTTTATTTTTTTTTCATTCCCTGCCCCCTCATGACCCCCCACCCTGCCTCTCAAATTCCTCATATCAGAGAGATAATATGATAGTTGTCTTTCTCTGATTGACTTATTTTGCTTAGCATGTTTTAAGGGCTGAAATCAATCAGTTGAGAGTAGTTACTGACACTGAACCCTTTCTAAACTGGAAGAGACAGAGATTTATCCTTATGGGGATTCATACATATATAGTATGTATTATCTTTCCTACTTTGAGTGCTTTGGCCTGCACCACTATCTGAGTGTTCACAGTATCTGATTTCCAATATGAAATCTTTCATAATATTTCCTTAGATCAAGACTACCTACTTTATAGCTAAGAAAGTACATGTAAATGTGTCTAACTAAGGAACCATTTTTCCTTTCTACATTGCATGATTGGGACCTTTTGATCTGATAGAACATTGGTATAGCCTGTTAAAGTTACAACTGAGGCAACTGCTTGAAGATGGTACCCTGAAGAGTTGGGGTCTCTGCCTCAAGACATATGCTCTGATTCATTGACCTTTAGATGGTGCTGTGTCCCCTGTGGATAAAATATATAGGTTTTGCAACCAAGGGGGTAGAGAAAATCATAAATCTTACCATAAATTTCAGTGAAATTCTTGTACAGTTTCTGTTCTCTGCCCTCAAATTTTAGGTTTTGTTGTAGTGGAGAGAATGCTTCTTTTGTGAGACACAGTGTGAGTTATAGTAAACCTAAAATGTTTGCTTACTTTTTTGTCATTTGTGTTTTCTCATATTGGAAGACCAGCATTTATAATATTGAGTTACCTCATTTTTATCCCATATTGGTTAAGTACCAGGTTGCTGCTTCTTAATGGGTGATACAGTGAAGAGTTTGTCTAAAACTAGGGATCACTGAGCCTTGCCTTGTTGGCTCCATGATGGATGATAACTGTAGTGGAGCAACTGTAGCAACAGAAGATTGGCAAGAACACTTTCACAAGGGCTCAGACCTTTCACAAGGGCTCAGAGGAGAATATGACTATCAATTATGAGCAACAGTGCTGCTGTAACTTGTCACTCCTGTTTTAAGTCTTCCTTTTGTGAAAGTTAAAACAGCCATCACTCTGAAGAATCTATGACAGGATAAGGTAAAGGGGAACTAAGTTCTTTAAAAAGTGGGATATACTGTGGCATTTCTTGTTTCCAAACAAGGAGATGTTTCTTTGCTGCAGGTATTTGAACATCTACCTGATTATTTTCCTCTGCCTTCCTATAATGCACAGTGTTCTGTTTGGGAAAGACTGGCATGCTAAGGAGTTAATACACCTTTTAAAAATGAAAAAGTAGTTATGCCTGGGTGACTCAGTCAGTTGAATTGTCCAACTCTTGGTTTCGGCTCAGGTGATGATCTTCAAATCCTGGGATTGAGGCTTGCATTGTTAGGCTTGCATTGTTAGGAGTCGACCACCCCTCAACTAGACAGAGAACACTCTCGATAATGCAAGTCACACAGCGAGGTTTATTTCCAGCTAGCTGGGGTACAAGTATCTGCCTGGCACAGCGGGTTTCAACAAGGACCCCAAGCACTCAAAGCCAAGGGTTTATATAGCATTTTCAAGGCACTTTTTCATAGCTACATACATATCTTGTGCCCCACTTTGACAGTTTAACTTTGCTTAACCTTTTGCCTCCTTGGCATCACCCTGGCGCTTTTCTGGCGGTTAAATGAGATTTAGGTTTAGAAGAAATTTAACTTTATTTACATTTCCTTCTACCTCAGCCTCCTTCAGTTTTATGGTGGTGAGGGCCACCTTAGGCCTTGAGGAACTGAGCCATTTGTCTGTGGAAATTGGGCCATTGTAGAGATAGCCCTTTTTGTTGTAAATCACCAGGACATTTGCAAACCTTGGGAGATTCCTGACTTGCAGGATTGTGATCTCTGCAAGTTAACTATTTGTTTTTCTTTAACATCTGGTCCCTGTGGCACCATCGCCTAATGCCCTGGTGGTATATGATTAAGTTGTTTCTTAGGTTTTAGCTACTTTCTCTTATCTCAAGCGCCCTGTGGGCTGGTTAGGGACGCTCAGTGAAATGGCTTCCCCGCCTTCAGGATGGCCATTCATTTTTTTTTTTAAGATTTTATTTATTTATTTGTTGGAGTGAGCACAGGCAGTCAGAGTGGCTGGCAGAGGCAGATGGAGAAGCAGGCTCCCGCTGAGCAAGGAGCCTTGATGTGGGACTCCATCCCAGGACCCTAGGATCATGACTTGAGCCGAAGGCAGTGGCTTAACCAACTGAGCCACCCAGGTGTCCCCAGGATGGCCATACTTATGCTAACCAACTCTTACAGTGCAAGGTGCTGGCTTTTGCTTTGCCAAGATGGCTGTACTTATGTCAGGGCTAGACTTGAGATGGGTACATCCTTGTTTTTCTTGGCCTCCACACCTGGAACTGGTTTCTGGGACTTGTTTTTAAGTCCCGTGGGGGAAGGGGAGCAGTGACAGTTTAAGGGTTAAACAACAAAGTTATTGTTTAACCTCAATGGAAGCCTCTGGCTAAAATAAAAATATAAAATAGGTCCTTACAGCATCAGACTTCATGCTCAGTACCAAGTCTGCTTGTCCCTTTCTATCTGTTCCACACCCTACTCCCTGCCACCTCTCTATCAAATAAATAAATAAATAAATAAATCTTTAAAAAAGAAAGAAAAAAGATTCCAGCTCCTTTCCCTTCAGTTGGAACAATTCTAAGCCACAGAATTTGTAGAGTCCCCCAGAAAGCCATTGTAGGCTTGCATCCTAGTTACGTTTATCAACATAAGCAACCTTCACATCTTTGTCTCACTTTCTATTCCCTTAATGATATTTTCAAAAGTAAACTTCCAAATAAACTACTGGCTATCAAATTGTGTGTTTGGATCATCTTCTGAGGGAAGACAACCTGAATAACTAGATAGAATTACTAGTCCTATGTATATTTGATATAATCATTCCTGACATTCTCCAAAGCATGGTTGCTATTCATTTGCAAACCTGTGGGAAGCAGAACAGATGTCGTTATACCTTTCTACTATCAAAATGATCACAGTTTCAGTCATAAATATTATTTAGTGGATAGTGATGCTATCTCCTAAAATAGTCCATATCATGGTGTATTCACATTTCCCATGGTAGTAGAGGTTATAAATAAGTGCTCTAGTAGTTGGAGTGTGTTCCATGAGATAGGTGTTATGCCCACATCTGGCCATGTTCAGCGTCAGAAGCCTAAGGGGGAGTATCCAAATGGCTGATGACATATAGTCTTAAAGCTCCAAAGTCAGATTCAGTCAGCAAAATCTGAAATCATGTCCCTGCTTGTTTAATCTTTTTATTGCTACCTTTGTGTCCTGTAATATATAGTTCTGTAATATATAGATGGCAGGATTCGAGTCACAGATGATATCAAAGTCAGCAGGGAATAGGCATTATCACTTGATGATGTGGGGGAAAGGTCAGACATAGAGAAATATGTGTGGATTGAAAGACAGAACCCACCACAGTGATGTGAGCTGATCCAGTGACAAGTGTTTTGGATCAGTCTTTTGAAGAACATTTCCAGACAGTGACCAAAATGCATAGGAAGGGTTAGCAGAAAGAAGGTGCTCATGCTCATGACATTACTGCTGACAGCAACAATAAATTCAAACTTGGCTCCATGTATGCATGCAAGTTTTATGATTCTGGGAAAGTCATAATAGACGTTTTAACTTTATTAGGACCACAAAAGCACAATTTCATAATGAAAACAAATTGAGACATTTGTAGATCAACCCAAGTACCCAGCTAGCAGTTATAAATGAAACACATATTGTAGGATTCCTAGTTGGGTAGTGAAGAGGCTTCCAGATTGCTGTGTACCTGTCAAATGCGATGGCTATGAGTAAGACCATTTCCATTCCTCCCATGATGTGGATGAAGCATATCTGTGTCATGCAACTTTGGAAAGAAATTATTTTGTTTTGATTTGAAATACCTGCAGTAATTTTAGGGACTGTGATTAATAAAAAAAAAAAAAGTGTCCACATCAATGAAACACATGTTGGCCAGGAGGAAGTACATAGGAAAATGTAAATGGGAGTCTAAAGTTATCAAAAAGAAAATGAAGAGATTTCCTGGGATGATCCATAGAGAAATAAAGGAGACTATCAACATAAGAAAAACTCTAGTTTCCCAGGAAATAGAGTCCCAGCGACACAAACTCAAAAACCAGAGACTCTTTCAATCCTCTTTTACTGGTGGGAGCATTTTTTCTTTTCTCTTCCTGAAGAGATTTGTGGGGGCTTATCTGAAAACTATAATAACCTCTCCTGAGTTGGTTGCCCTAGAGGGGACTGCCAGTAATCCTCAGTGCCTGGCCCCACCTCTTCACATTACTCCTCGTCCTATGAGGAGGCTCAAGTCCCAGAAAGCTCCAGTGAGTCAGGGACAAAGTGGAATTCATGACAAGAAGAAATACACACCAAGAGAACTATAAAATTTTCCATATGATTCCATATGATTCCAAGAGACATCTAGAACATATGTATGGGAATGGATCCTAAGAGTAGTGGACAAGGATGGAACAAATGTAATATTGAATTGGGCTACACTTAATGCTATTAGTACACTAAACCATTATTCTGTATTCATTATATTCACTCAGATGGCTTGGAGTGTCTGTAACAGTTTGCTTTATTTGGTTGAATACAAATTTAGACCCAATTTGGGAATACATAGAATGAGGCTGATCTGCTAGAATTTTCTTAGTTGATACTGCTAGAAGTTTTTCAAAGTCTGAGGGAGATTGCGATGCTGCAATTGCTGATAAAAATTTTCCCCTTCCTGTTATTTTTATTATTTGCTTTCCTTGTTATTCAAGAGCTTTCTTTTGTCTTCATGGTAAAATATAAAAAGGCAGATAGATAGATTGATAGATAATAGATAGATGATGGATTGAAAAAAAATTAAATCTTTTTTTTTAAAGAAAGATTTTACTTATTCATTTGAGACAGAGAGCTAGAGAGAGAGAAAGAGCATGAGCAGGGGGAGAGGCAGAGGGAGAGGAAGAAGCAGACACCCCACTGAGCAGGGAACTGGACTCAGGGCTGGATCCCAGGACCTGGAGATAATGACCTGAGTGGAAGGCAGATGCTTAATGATCTGAGACACCCAGGCACCCCATGAAAAACAAATCTTAATAGGGGAAAGAGATGGTAATTTACAGAAAGGGATGTCACCCCCCAGGTGACTCATTAACCGCTCTTCTTACTTCCTTTAGAAAACCAACCTGATTCTAGGAGACAATTCCCGTAACAGTCTGATTTCTGGCTGGCAACACCAAGTCTCTGACTTGAAGTTGGTCACTACCCAAGCATAACTAGTGCTGTTAATTAGCTGCTTTTATGATGGCAGTGTTTTGTGTAACTCAGTACACAGGGGAGAATTATGCAGCAGACAGAAACTTTCTGAGTTGTTCTGACTCCCTGAAGATGCAGTTGCTTTATGCCCTCCGGTGGAGATGCACAATTGCTCCTGTTCATTGTGTCTCAGTATTAAAAAAACAAAACAAAACAAAGACAGATGTATGCTGATGCAAGTAGCCTCTGTGAATGGTAGTTAAATGCAGGTCTCTAGACAAGGGTGCTTATGGATAGGAGGTTTTAACGCTACTGCTCATTCACCATAGTTTGACTTTGATTTTGTTATTTGTTAATCGCAAGATGAAACATACAGAAAATGGCAGAAAGCAAATTTATAGCTTACTCAAATTTTATAAAGTAATCATCACCCAAGTGAAGATGTAGAACTATGTCAGCTGTCCCATCAGAAACCTCTGTGACTCTTCCAAATTACAGCCACATTTTCCCTTTAAAGAAACCATTATTCTGTTATGCTAAAAATGTCCTTGCATTTTTTTTTCTAGCTTTATCTTCCAAATATGCATCGCAAGACACTATAGTTTGTTTTAACCATTTTTCATTTAATGTCATTCAGATCTCTTCTTATATAGATTTCCCTCCAATATTTTTCTTTCCCTTAAATTTATTTGCTGAAAAATGTGAACCTTTTACACTTGGTTTCTCATACTCTGAATTTTGCTGATTGCAGGCACTCATTGCAGTTCAGCATTGTCCTTAACCTTTGTACTATACAAATGGCAGCTGGATCCAGAGGGTAACCAAACAGGGGTTTGATCCCATTTTTGATAACGTTATAGGTGATCAGGTGGCATAGTTACGATTTTCCCTCCTGTTTTTAGCAGCTATTAGTGCTTCAAATATATGCATATATTTACATGTGTATAAATGTATGTGTATGTGAGTGTATGTAAGTATATGTGTATATGAGAGAGAAAGAGAGAGAAAGGGATATTGCTCATACCAATACTGTCCAAACCAGTGGGCTTCTTTTTCCCTTCTCTTATTCCATATTTGTATCTCTGTCCTTTTGTTCTCCCAGTGAGACTCTGGGTCTTAACACTATAAATATGTATTTTTTCATTTGCATAATCCTACATAGCACACAATATTATTTCAGAATTATTATATCCATACCACTATAAAAAGGAAAAATAATTGCTAAGACAATTTTCTTGCAGTCATTTTTTATTTTAATTTAATTTAATTTTATTTTTATTATTTTATAAATATTTTATTTATTTATTTGACAGAGAGAGATACAGTGAGAGAGGGAACACAAGCAGGGGGAGTGGGAGAGGGAGAAGCAGGGCCCCATGTGGGGCTTGATCCCAGGACCCTGGGATCATGACCTGAGCCGAAGGCAGACGCTTAATTACTGAGCCATCCAGGTGCCCCTCATTTTATTTTTTTAAATTAATGGTGTGTAGTCAAAGCATTATCTTCAAAAAGTTAATTGGAAAAAAAAGCCATCCAAAAAATAGTTAATTGGATTAGTTCTTATATTTCCCCTTTAGTTTGGCTATGCCATTTATTGAAGATAATTTGGGTTCATTTCCTTTTGCATTCAAGTTTAGGGTCTTTTAAACAATTTACCATTGTTGAGTTAACGTCAGTTTTTGAACATGTGACTGATTAACATGACTAAATTAAAAATTGTGCAGTTTTAGAGGATGTCCCATTCTCCTGTATCCCTTCTAGCACATTCCCTTTTGCCAGTCATGGGTAACATAATACATCAGATTCTGGTACATGACTGTCATTTTTCTTTTTTGAACAAATTAATATTTTGTTTTTTGTGTGTGGTTGTATAATGTGTTTTATATATTTATTTAGTGTTAAGTTTTTATTTTAATCCCAGTTAGTTCATATACAATATTTTATTAGTTTCAGGTTTATAATACAATGATTCAGCAGTTTCATACATTGCCCAGTGATCATTCCAAAAAGTGCATTCCTTAATCCCCATCACCTATGTAACCCATCCCCCTACCTACCTCACCTCTGGTAAGCATCAGTTTGTTCTCTATAGTTAAGAGTCATTTTCATGGTTTCTCTCTCTCTCCTTTTCCCTTTGCTCATTTGTTTTGTTTCTTAATTTCCACATATGTGTGAAATCGTTTGGTGTTTGTCTTTCTCTGACTGACTGACTTTACTTAGCATAATACTGTCTAGCTCCGTGGACCCTGTCATTGCAAATGGCAAGATTTCATTCATTTTTATGCCTAAGTAATAATCCATTGTATGTTTCTATATACCAATTCTTCTTTATCCATCCCTCAATGGATAGACACTTGGGCTGCTTCCATATCTTGGCTGCTGTAAATAATACTGCCACAAACAGGGTTGCATGTGTCCCTTGAATTAGTGTTTTTGTCTTCCTTTGGTAAATAGCCAGTAATGTGATTGTTGAATCATAGGGTAGTTCTATTTTTAACTATTTGAGGAACCTCCTGTACTATTTTCAAGAGTGACTGTACCAGTTTGCATTCCCACTAATAATGACCTGTGTTGCTTTTTCTCCATATCCTTGCCAACACTTGCTGTTTCTTCTATTGTTGATTTTAGCCATTCTGACAGGTGTGACATAATATCTCCTTGTAGTTTTGATTTATAATTCCCTGATGCAAGTGGTGATGAACTTCCCTTCATGTGTCTGTTGGTCGTATGTATGTCTTCTGGAAGAAATATATGTTCATGTCTTCTGCCCATTTTTAAATTGGATTATTGTCTTTTGGGTGTTTAGTTTTATAAGTTCTTTATATATTTTAGGTATTAAGCCCTTATATGTTTTGCCACTCTATAGGTTGCCTTTTGGTTTTGTTGATTGTTTCCTTTGCTGGGCAGAGCTCTTTATTTTGATGTACTCCTAATAGTTCATTTTTGCTTTTGTTTCTCTTGCCTTAGGAGACATATGTAGTAAGAACTTGCTAGGACCTATGTCAAAAAAGTTAGTGCTTCTGTTCTCCTCTAGGATTTTTATGATTTTAAGTGTCATGTTTAGTTCTTTAATCCATTTTGAATTTGTTTTTGTGTATGGAGTAAGAAAGTAGTCCAGTTTCATTCAAAATGCACACAATCTAAACCCATCATTTTATCCCATACTCCTCCCTGATGATGCCTTATAGCTCAGTTATTCAGGTCTGCTAAGTATTTCCACTTGTGCTAGGCTTATTCCTAATAAAGTATCTTTGTTCACACTACTCTCTCTGCTAGGTTATTACTACCCTACATTTATGTCATTTTCCCTTGAACTCCAAAACAGTTTATATTCTATAGACACTATCTCAATTCTTAAATAAATGCAATGTTATATGATCTCTGCATTTATAAAAGCATTTTAGGACATGCACTTTTGAAAAAGTATTCTTAGTGCTTTTGTAACCTATCACAATAATTTTATATTAATAATCTCTATCAAACTAAAACAAATCTTCTTTCACAATTTTGCTATTTGAGGCAATTTGTTGTATATAAGTTTTGAATGTAGTCTGTGGATGTTGGACTCACCCTATTTAACCTTATTTTTACCATTTTTACAAATGTGGCTACTAATTATATTAAATTCTTATGCTTATGAATTTCAAATGAAGTGGTAAAAGTGAAGTGTTTTGCACAGTTTTTTGTATTTAGTGAGTGTACAGTAGATTTAGATAATTATTAGTAGGAAGATTTATTACATTCTGATTCATAGAGAAACTCTGGCTGCCTATGAATTTTACTTTTTTAAAGAATTAAAGAATTTTACTTTTATTCTAGAAATACTAATCATAAAAAGATTAAATTTCATTAAAGAATTTTACTTTTATTAAAATTCTTAAATTAAGATTTTTACTTTGTATCTTTAAAGAATTTTATTTATTCTTTATTAATTTTTTTAATTTTAAAGAATTTTACTTTATTCTAGAAATACTAATCATAACAAGATGATTTTAAATTTTAAAGTTTAATATTTTAAATTCAATTTAAATATTTAAATTAAAATTTAAATAAAGTTTTAAAGAATTTTACTTTATTCTTGAAATACTAATCATAACAAGATGATTAAATTTCAGTTCCCTGTATCCTTCTGTTTTCCCATCTTTAGAATGAAGGCACTGGATTAAAAATTATCAAAATGCCCACTAGTCTAATACTCTGTGGGGCATGAGTGAGGGACAGAATTCCAAAATAATTTTCATAGTCTCTCAGAAGCTTGGATAGAAACGTGAGGGTTAAGACCAATGTAGAGGTCCAGTCTTAGGGGAAGTTAAAATAAATGAAGATTCTAGAAAAGAAGATAAAGATTATAAGGCCTTATAGAGAATGGAATTTATACTTACCATTTGTGATATTGAAATGCTTAGAAGAAAAAGTGTTAATCCAAAATAAAATTAAAGATGAAAAATTGAAGAAAAATAAATAAAATAGCAGGAAAAAGAAAAGTAATTTAAAAGTGAAATGAGAAGTGAGGAAAATGCAAAAAATCTACATGAGAGAAAATGTAAAGGGGTTTAATTGGAGATAAAATGAAAAAGGAATTCTGGAATGCCTGCTAAGGGATTTGTGTTTTATTATGAATACAGCACAGAACTGTTGAAGAATTATGTGCAGTTGTTTACTATGTTTCTAACAAATTCTGAGTAATTGTGGAAATTGATGCACCCAAGGGAGATATGAAAGCATAGCGTGTTATTCTTACCAAATTTCTTGGAGGAGTAGTGTTATTTGTTTTCAACATTTCCCTAATCATGGTTATTACATCATTCTTGGAAATTACACTTTTTCTTCATTATCTCAAACCCTTTCCTTAGCCCTATTCACTAGTGCTCCATATTACTGTTTTCAAGATACTTTAAGAATATAGCAATTCTAATTTTATTTTCAAGGATAAAGAGAAGTCTAATAGTAAAACAAGATTTAAGCCCTCTGTTCCCTTCTGCTTAGCACAGTAATAAATACAATCACAGTAATCATTGACAACAAAGAGGATGGGATTCCTGTTGTGAGATCATTTCTGATGTGACTGATTGGTTAGGATGGTTCTTAAGAATTAAAGTATGCAACTTAGAATGGCACTTGCTGCAACCATTTCATTTCACTGAGAGGACAGACTTGATACTCATACCTCCATAAGAAATATGCCAAATGTGATAGCTGCCCAATGGTTTCTCTTTTGAAGCGAAAAGACTTTATGCCATGATAACAAGTAAGAATTCAGAAATGCTGCTCTTCAGCAAGAAGAATTTCTTGCTCACTGAGTTAAGACATCTTATTTCCTGAGTGTATGCTATGGAGGAGTGAGTAATGATGGTGGATTCTCAGTTACAGGGGACCTGCAACCTATGTAATCCTTTCAAAGCTCATATCTGATTCTTCAAAAATGGCTCAAGGAGTTTGAGAAGAATATTGATTCTAAGTTAAACATTAAGTTTATTGAAGAAGTTCTCCAGAGGCTTCGACACTGGCTATAGCATTCATGAAGAGCCAGCTACAAATGAACAAGAAAATCTTTCCCTTAGTACTAGATTAAACTTAAAATTCAACACTGAGGGTGTTATGTTTGTCCTAAATATCTTTTACCTCTCTTTAAAGAAAAATACCTAAAGTCCTCATAAATTTAACTGAGATTGAAGTCAGGAGACTTGGGGATTTTAGTAAAAAGTTACCATATGATTTTGGCATGTGATTCAGAATCTCCAAGCCTTAGTTTTCCTGTTGACAAATGAGCTCATTGGACCAAAAGCCTTCAAAGGCGAAATTCCACAACTCTAGGAGTATGTTCTGCACCGTTTTATGAAAGAAATATCCAAAACTAGATTATATTGGAATTTCAGGAAGGAGGGAAATTGGTGGGAAAGAGAACATTGCATCTGGGTATATGGGAAAAATGATCCTTAAATAGAAAGTGTATATTATACAAGTGTTCTAAGTGTTGAGTCCTTCTGAATTTTCTAGGCTAATCTCTTCTTTCCTGTTTTATAACACAATGAGTGCAATTCCTGTTAATATTCATCCTAACTCTCTAAGTATTTGAACTGACCTCACAGGATCGTTCCATTTTTCTTAAAGATGCACACACAATTGAATTCTGCCAAATGGGTTCTTACCAATAGAAGCATCTCGTTGTCAATAAAATGCTACAGTGTGGTTAGTTCTGCTAATATACTTCACTTTCATCATTCCACCTACTTCCTTCATAGCTGGAAGAGACTGCAACAATTTTAAGAGCAAGGAAGAGTACAGGCTTTCCTTTTCTGTACTTTGTCTTGAAGTAAAACATTTCCAAGAGAATAAAGTGTGTCTGATTGGTCCTCTTTAGGAAATCACTTGGTTAAGAGCCACCTGTGAGTGACCAGAGATAGGTGAGGAGATCTGGAAATAGCCAGCCTGAAGTTTGAGTACTGAGCCTAAGTCATATGGTTTCACAGGTTTTCCTTCAAGGATATACAGAGAATCTTTGTGAGTCAGGGCTTTTGTCACAATTTCTTGGCTTCCTTAGGTGTTCCTAGTACTTCTCTGAATCTAAAGGTGATTTTTTTTTTTCTGTGCAAATGAAACTTTATTTCCTTATATCTATGTTTCCCTTTATTCTCTTCATCTTGAAGGATAATTGACTCACAGTGTGATGTTACTTTCAAGTGTGTAACACATTGATTTGACAATTCTGTACATTACTCAGTGCTCAGCACAGTAAGTATATTCATCATCTGTCAACATACATTATTACAATATTATTGACTTTATTCCATATGCTTTACTTTTCATTTCTGTGGTTTATTTACATTATACCTGGATGTTTCTACCTCTGAATCCCCTGTATCTATTTCTCCCATCCCCCCTCCCATCTGCCATGTGGCAACCATCAGGTTTTTTTTCTGTATTTAAGAGTCTGTTTGTTTTGTGTTTGAGATTCCACCTATCGGTGAAATCATATGGTATTTGTCTTTCTCTGTAAAAGTGACTTTTTAAAAATTTAATTTATATATTTGAAGAGAGAGAGAGAGCAGGAGCAGGGGTGGGATGGGAAGAGAAGCAGGTTCCCTGCTGAGCAGGGAACCTGACATGGGGCTTTGGAGTGAGATTCCAGGACACTGGGATCATGACCTGAGCCAAAGGCAGAAGCTTAACCAGTTGAGCCACCCAGATGCCCCTCTCTGTTAAAGGTGACTTTTTAAAAGAATCATAGTGAAACCAAAGATAATGTTGTGAATGTTAAAATCCAGGTAGATTAAGGAGACAATAAATAATAATGCTTTAGATATTATACAAAGAAGATGGCTTATAGCATTTATTACCACTTTTAGATAAAGTGTAGGAAAAAAAATACCTTAAACAATAGTTAAAAAAAGTCTCATTTATTTTATTTACCATTTTATTGAGCAGCTTTACTTACAATGCAGCAGATACAACTGAGCTGGGTCATCACAATTAATATTTCTTAAATCAGTCTTAGGGATACATCCAAGTGATTTATCAATTGTGCTCTTTGACCTATCAGACTTCCCATGTTTTACCTGGGAAAGTAAAGTAAAAGTAAAGATGTCAATCATCTGTTTATCCTAAGCTCTCTGACTTAAGTACAGATACCTTAAATAAAGTGAGATCTGAGTTGGGACCTTTCTTTAGGTAGTAAAATCCTTGAAATACTTTTATAATTGTAGATACTCTTTTAGGGTGATTCAAGAAATGCATTGAGGAAGACTGCAAGGATAATAGAAATTCACTGTTGAAAAAAATGGATCATAGACAAATTTTACATAATGCAAAATGGTAGAGTCTATTTCTAGAGTAACACTGTAATAGAAGAATGGATAAAGAAAATATGGTACATATATACAATGGACTATTACACAGCCATCAGAAAAGATGAATATTGAACTTTTTTATCAATGTGGACAGGACTGGAGGAGATTATGCTGAGTGAAATAAGTTAGGCAGAGAACATCAATTATCATATGGTTTCACTTACTTGTGGAGCATAGGGAATAACATAGAGGACATTAGGAAAAGGAATGGAAAAATGAATTGGGGTAAATTGGAGGGGGAGATGAAACATGAGAGACTGTGGACTCTGAGAAACAAATGGGGTTTTGGAGGGGAGGAGAGTGGGGAGATGGATGAGCCTGGTGGTGGGTATTAAGGACGGCATGTATTGCATGGAGCACTGGGTATGGTGCATAAACAATGAATCTTGGAACACTGAAGAAATAAAATTAAAGTAAGATGTTAAAAAAATTTTAAAAATTGAAAAATAAAGTAACATTGTACAAAATACATTGACAAACACTGAAAACAAATCTTAAGAGTTATAGCATAGTGTTGCCTGCCTATTTATCTAACAACATATAATTAGGATGAGAATTGTTTCTTTCTTGATTTTTAATGGCTGCTAATTTGTATAAACTCCTATTTTATCCATTGGATGCACATAATTTCCACAAGAAATATTAATTGATTCCTAGTGATGCTTATAATCAGTATGAAGATACTGATAAATAAAACTTAACCATATGTGCATATATGTATTTATGTAGAAATATAAAACAGTTACATGAAAATTGAGTATGGTCATTGATGAAATAGCAATTTAATTTTATAGGTAGGTAGGAATATATAACAGTTTATTTTTCATACTTAACAGAAATTACTGCAGCTCTACTTGAAAGTGAAGTTCTAATACCTCTTTTTATGTAGAGTTCTCAGTTTTTTTAAAGGCAATAATGAAATTATATATAATCCGTAGTGTTCATGGTGATCACAAGGGTCCTGAAAGTCCATGACATTCATCTTGTGGTCTTACCAATGAAGTCTGTTATGGCATCTCCCTAGAACTTACAACTTGTCGGCTCAGCCTTCTCATTGCCACCTTCATATCTCTGTTCCTTAAAGTATAGATGGCAGGATTTAATACAGGAGTGATGACGAAGTCCACAATGGCAAAAAATGTATCCATTGACTTGGTAGGGAAAGGCCACACATAGAGAAACATGCATGGAGTGAAAAATAAAACCACTACAGTAATGTGAGCTGACAGAGTGATGAATGCTTTGGATAAATCTTTTGAAGAATGTTGTCTGACAGTTATCAGAATAAAGATGTATGATACAATTAAGAAAAAGAAGGTGCCCATAGATATGAAGCCACTGTTGGCAGTGACCACAAATTCTAGTCTGTAAGTGTCCATGCATGCAAGTTTAATAACTCTAGGAAAATCACAATAAAAGCTCCCCACATTATTAGGGCCACAGAAAGGTAAATTTATGACAAAAACAAACTGAGACACAGCATGAATCACCCCAATGATCCAAGCAGCCATTATCAAAAGCATGCACATTTGGGGATTCATAGTAGTTAGATAGTGGAGAGGCTTGCAAATTGCTGTGTACCTGTCATATGCCATGGCTATGAGCAGTACCATCTCAACTCCTCCCATGACATGAATAAAGAACATTTGTATCATGCAGTTGTGGAAGGAAATGATTTTGCAACCACTGAAAAGATCAGAGATCATCCTAGGAACTGTGGTGGATGAAAGGCCTAGGTCTATGAGTGATAGGTTGGCCAGCAGGATATACATGGGGGAATGTAAGTGAGAATCCAAAATTACTGTTACCATAATGAAGAGGTTTCCCAAGATAATCCCCACATAGAACAAAGAGAAGAAAAGAAAAAGGAAAACCTGCATTCCCAAGGATTGTGCAAGTCCCAGTAACACAAACTCAGTTATGACAGAGCCATTTACTTTGTCCATTGAATCACAAGGAAGGGAAGACTCTGAAGTGACCTGAAAGAAATGAGAGAAGAAATTAACTTTGAGGACTGCCTCACACAATGTGTTAAATGTTGATCATTTAAATTTATTATTGACAGATCTTTTATTTAATTGATAGTAAATTACTTAGAAATAATGGGAAACCAGAGTATGGGTTGGTAGTATGACTAAAGCTGCACTCAGAGGCCATCTATTGCATTAAATTGCTCTTATTTAGTCAAGTACATGGAGTAATCAGGCAACTTAAGAAGTTAGAAATTGATGTACAAATTAAACTCAAGGAATTTAGGTAAAATAAAATAATAAAAATTAAAAACAAAAATAATACGTATTGATGCCTAGAAAATTAGAAGAGTATACATAAGCACACAAAAAATTTTTTTAACGAAAAAGACATTTGAAAATATAATCAAGAATAATAAAATTAAATAAAAATTACAAATGAGTATAGAATAATAAGTTAACACAGTAACAGTTAATACACTTTTGAAGTCTGTTTTTTATGTGTTACTTTTGGGTTTGTATGCTGAAATGGTGTTTGTACTGGAGTTTGAGTGATTATTTTTGTAACAGGAAAATCCAACACTACATTAACCTTTTATCCTAAAGTTTCTAAACTTCCATTTATAACATATAATCTATTTGTGAACTTTATTATAATATGGACAATCACAATGCAAAATATGGAACTGAGTATATTCAAAGTTGTGGAGTCAGAGTCAGTAGCATGTAAAGGATAGGCAGGAAAAAACACATAAATAAATGGGAAGAATGAAGACCAATGGGAAAGAGTGTAAGAAAATAAAAGGAAAAGGAGGGTGAGGAGAAGAAATAAATTCCTAGACGTCAAATAGGGAGGATAAAATGATGTTCAAAAAAAGGTGTTGGTAGAACATGGCACATGTTTGCTTAGGTACCTGCCATAGTTTAAATCAACATTGATTTATTACAAACACTTGGGTATGAAATTTACTTGGGTTTCCATTCACTGTTTTAGGTATATTTTGACTGGAAGGATGAAAAGTAATAGTAAACTATAGGGAAAATAACCACTGAGATAAAGACAAGTTAAGATTTTAAGCATATGAATCATGGGTGCAGCAATGGGGTTTGGTAGAATAGAGTGGTTGAACATGATGCCTCAGTGAACTGACAGGTGAATCACCTCTAAAAAAAATTAGGAAGAAACTGATCAAAAGCATCTGTTCAGCCTCCAGGCACTATTTTACTTACCTTCATTCTAATATTTATAGCTTTTCATAAATAAATATTAAAGTTTTTGATATAGGACCCTTTCTGCTTCGTCTAACACTGTATCACCTGCCTAAAAGAGTGGCTGGCACATAGAAAAACCCTAGGAAATAAGTGATGAACGAATTTCCTAGAAATAGGTACTAAATTATTCATAGAAGAAACAAAACAGTAGCCCTCACAAATACATAGAGAATTTGATTTAATAATATCTTCTCCTAAGCTTGTATTTCCTGGTATAATCCTGTTCTATGTACATAAAAAGTGAGTATTTAACTGAGTGAAGAGATTTCTGCCCTTTTTACTACAAACATCTGGAATTAGCATATATCATTGATGGGGAAATTCTCATGATCTGAGAGAGAAAAAGACCATGCACTTGCTTCTCTGCCTTTTTAGAAAACCCTGGTGACTTTGTGAAACTCTCAGGAGTTCAGAAGCGAAGACTCCATCGAGTTTGGTATCATTCCTGCTGGAGATACAATATTTTTCAGTCATTGAGGGCCTGGGGAGACCCATCTTTAAATAGAAAATATAGAAACATATTAAACAAATAAGACAATCAGAATTATAGATTTGTATAGAAGTGGGAAAGAACTTTAAGAGAATCTTGTTCAGTTACTTCATTCAAATGGCTAGACAGTGCATTCCCAGTGATATATTCACAGAGCCAGAGTTAGAAGTCAGCCTAATGTCCAGTCCAGTGGTCTTCCTCAGTAATGTTCTATACCTGCTTAAATAGAGTCATGAAAAATCTAGAATTATTTATATTTGAAAGGATTACTTTAACCTATTTGGAAGTGCCCTATTCAAGCCTGAGTTTTTATTCAAATAAAATTGGCCTTCTCGGGCACCTGGGTGGCTTGGTTGTTAAGTGTCTGCCTTCGGCTCAGGTCATGATCCTAGGGTCCTGGGATGGAGCCCCACATTGGGCTCCCTACTCAGCAGGGAACCTACTTCTCCCTCTTCATCTGCTGCTCCCCTGCTTATGGTTCCCTCTCTCACTGTGTCTCTCTCTGTTAGATAAACAAAATCTTTATAAAATAAAATAAAATTGGCCTTCCCTTCCTGAAAGACTTTTTTTTTTTCTTGCCATAGGAAATTGCTCTTCTTAACCCTCTTTCCTGTTTCATCACATATCCTGGTCAATCCTTAAATAGTTCCATCTCAGAACTTATAACTATCAGCTCCTCTGTACCTGTACCATCCCCTGGCATGGGGCCAGAAGCTTTCTGACTCAGAGAATAGCCTCTCAGACTAGGCATTGGCTGATTCCTTCAAATGTGGAGGAAAATAATACTGAAGGAGAGGGAATCACACCAGAATCCTGGATGTGGGGGATTGAGACTTCCTTCCTTTTGCTTAAAACAGAATTTGATTCTCAAAAAGGCATGAATAGCTGAAGCCAGATGTCTGTTTTACACAATGAAAAGAAAAGTTTAAAATAAGTTGGAGAGCACAAAAATCAGAAACACCTGAATCTTGAAAAACCTTCACAAATTGAACATATCAAATGGTGTGCATGTGTCTCTCTATGTGTGTGTGTAGAATTGATTTGATAAGACAATGCAATGATTGAAATTTGAAAATAAAAGAGTGATGATGTAGAATAACAGGACAAAAATATTTTCAAAACAGGAAAACTTCTGACACTAATATTTTACAAAGGAACAGATACTGAATTGGACTTAAGGGGGAGTGAGAGAGGGACACAACCATGACAGGTGCAGTTTTATAATTAAAAAAAAACTTTCCTACCTGCCTGTTCAGCCACAGGATTTACATTTTTGGAAGAATAGAAATTCAGAGAATTCAGTCTTATTTTCTGTACATAATCTTCCTTCAAAGGCAAAGCTATATATGATTCCTCAAAATAGGAAATAAGCTAATTAGATGCACAGGAGAATGACCTACTGTTGTCTCAGAGAAGGCCAATGCCAAGCCCATTATTAGTTTCTCCTGGGGGACTAAATCTTTGAGTCACATTGGTTTCTCCCTGAGAGAAATAATGAAAAAGAAATTGCCTGGTAATGCAACAGAGGGGAAGAGGGAAGATTTGAGGCAATATGTTGGTTTGTATAAAAATATCCCTATGTATCGGGACGCCTGCGTGGCTTAGTTGGTTGAGTGGCTGCCTTTAGCTCATGTCATGATCCTGGAGTCCCAGGATCAAGTCCTGCATCAGGCTCCCAGCTCCACAGGAACTCTGCTTCTCCCTCTGTCCTTCTCCCCTCTCATGCTGTCTCTCACTCTCTTGCTCTCAAATAAATAACTAAAAACTTTAAAAAAAATCCCTGATCTTTGGGATGAAATGCTTAGATGCACTGAGATAAGGGGCTGGGGGTGTGAAAACATATTCTGAATGGACAGACATACCACCACTTGTAGGACCAGACTCGAAGAAATACATGTAAACCCCCCGATATATAAAGATAATTCTTACAACTGACAGGAGGGTAATAAATAGATCACTTTCCTATTATCAGTTATAGCAAATGTTTACCTTTGTAGGTTTACCTGCAGTCCCAAACTTTGGAGTTTAGAAGATGAAAGTCTTCTTGAATGTATTTAACCTTTATTTTTCCTGAGTTGACTAGATAGAACTAAAATTTGTACATTATTGGATTAATTTCTGAAGAGATCAGTGGAAAACAGATACAAACACAAAAGAAGAAAAATATAGGAGGTTATTTTGAGTGTTTGTAAGAAGATCATATTTACCTTGAGGGAGAGGCTCATTCTTAAGACCTATGACAAGGTACTAAACAACTGAAAACAACTGAAACAAGAAACTGTTTCTGTAAAGAAGTAAGGTTTTATCTATATCTGATATGTAGATAGGAAGAATCTGATCTTTAGGCTCTCATGGAGTCCAAAAGTGTCAAGTGTCTATCTTTGAGCTGTGTTTGTTTAGAGTTGTATATTATGTTCTCTTTTTGAGAACCGATGGAAAATTAGTAAAAGCTATTCTTTAGAATAGCTTCAGAATCATGGTTAGTGTCAAATTAATTTTTGAAAAGCAATGACATTCCAAAATATGTAAGTAAGGATACCAATTGGAGAATAATGCGGCAGAAATATTTAAAAATAAATAGGAATGCATGGTCAGTGACATGAGTTGGTATATATATGATGAAGTAAGATAATTTAATTGCTTGGAAGAAGCAGAGCTACTCCAAGATTGGAGGAAAGTTTCTCTTGTTAGCTCCCTGCCTCACTGGCTATTGCAAGGCAGGGAACACTCCACAGCCCCATAAATCATTCTATCATGTCAATGTATTCTGTCTTGATGTGCCTGTATTCTAAATGGCCAACTGGATACCAGGCAGAATAGTATATTAAGATGAATGAGGGAGAATCTAGGCAGAAATAAAGTCCTAGGAAATTCTCCAGCCAAGCATAGGGCACACTGTGATTTGTGAGTGATCCCCTGGGGTATGGATCCTGGGTTTGCTTGGCAACAAAGAAGACTGCTGAGCTAACAGAGGATCAGGGGCTGTTAATGCAGAATTGATGAGACCTTAAAGTATCAGAGAGGATTAAGTCTACTGATTTACAACTAAAACTGGCTCAAGATTTAAACTGGCTGAAGCCAGCAAAAAAAAAAAAAAAAACAAAAAAACCAAAAAAACACAAAACCTTATCAGTAGATTTCACTGCAGAGAATTGACAAAGAGATACAGAAAATGAATTGAGAAAAGACAAAGAAAAGGGGATTAGGTACTTTAATTCTATGAGTAAGCAAATATAAAAAGGAAGCTAATAGGGTAGTGGGGAGGGAATTTGGGGCAGGAGGTGGCTCTCTGGGACCTGCTCTCCCTTTCCCCTTTCTAGCCCCCTTCCCACACTGTTGGACTGGGGCTAAAGGCAGCCAGAGCAGGAACCTGAGCTCAACCCAGGTCACTGAGCTGGAGGGATGAGGAACACCTCTGCAATATCAGCCTCTTCCTCCCAGGAGCTGTAGGAACTGGAGCACTTCATGTGCAGAAGGCTACATGCTGGAGTACCAGGTGCAGGTCCTGCTTGCTGATAGCACAGAGGCTGATGGTAAGAGCAAGCAGACACAGTCCCACATCTCCCAGGAGGAGATGTACCAATAATAGACCACCAGTGAAAGGCCTAATGAACAAGGGTCCATGGACCACAGTGAGCAGCTGGAAAGCAGTAGTTTTCATTCTCTAAGGCAAGTCTACTTCTCCCCTACCACACACACACCTGGAGCTGAAGAAGGAGGTAACCGGGAAATGCTGGTGGGCAGTTTTTAAAAGTCCCAATAAAAGCCTGTTCTCACCAAGCCAGGACCCAGGAAAAGGAAAACATAGTAAGATAGAAAAGTTTTAGACAATAACTGTTCTACTTCAGCCAAATAGCACAGAACAAGCTGTGGTCCTACGTTTACCTACATCAACAAAGACCTAGTGGTCATCTATACTGCTACCCTCACAGGGCTGTAACAGGTCACCCTCTGTGTTCTCTTTACCAGGCTGGTGTCAGAGAAGACTGGGCAGGAGTCTGGGACTTTCATCCCTGCCAGCTTGTAAGAAGGCCCCCAAATACCCCATGGTATTATTAGAGACTGAGAGCCTGGACTTCCATCCCCACTCAGCAGTACTGAGGCACTTCTCTTCTCCCTGCTGGGCTGTATCTGAGGAGGTTCTAAAAGAGAGTTGAGACCTCCACTATTGCCACGTAGGGGTGAGGCCACCCCCTTTGCAGGGTCAGTGAGGACTATGTGGGGCCCTGGAACTCCCACTTCCACCTACCTGCAACAAGTGTACCCCTGGACTTCTACCTTCACTGGTAATGGTGAGACTGTGCTCCCCTTCCCCCTGCAAGAGTGGAATCACAAAAAGTGAGTTAAAACAGAAGATTTAAATAAGACTCAGAGTCTCATTACATAACATGCAAGTGTCCTAATTGCAATTAAAAAATCATTTTTATAGCAAAAACTGGAAAGATTTCAAACTAAATGGAAAAAACAATTGGTAGATGTAAACACTGAGATGAGAAATTGGACTTCATCAAAATTAAAAACTTTTACTCTGGGAAAAACCTTGTTTGGAAGATAAAGAGACAAATTACAGAGAGGAAAAACATTTTGCCAAACATGTATCTGATAAAGGACTAGTATTCAGAATATATAAAGATTTCCAAGAATGCATTTAAAACAATCTGATTAGAAAATGGACAAAAGATGTGAAGAGAACTTTTTTCTCTGAAAAGGATATACAGATGACAAATAAACACACGAAAAGATGTTCAACATCATTAGTTGTAAGTGAAATGAAAAGTAAAGCCACAATGAGTGATCTTGTCACATCTATCAGAATAGCTAAATTAAAAAAAACATAGTGACACACCACATGCTGGTGAAGATACAGTGAAATTGGGTCTGTCTTGCATAGCTGGTAAGAGGGTAAAACGCTACAGCCATTCTGGGAAACAGTTTGGCAGTTTATTAAAAAAACAAAAACAGAAACTGCGAGTATATGATCCAGCAGTTTTACTCCTGGGTATTTGTTCCAGAGAAATGAAAATGTAAGTTTATACAAAAGCCTGTACTTAAATGTTTATAGCTACTTTACTCATTATAACCTCAAACTAGAAACAACCCAGTTTTCCTTCAACAAGTGAAAAGAATCTCAAGGGAATTATGCTGAGAAAAAAGCCAATCCCCAAAAGTTACTCTTTGATTCCATATATGTAATATTTTTGAAATGACAAGATGATATAATAGGGAACAGGTTAGCACTTCCCAGGGGTCAGGGAAGGAGGGGCAGGATGAAGTGGGTGTGGGTATAAAAGGGCAGCAGAAGGGAACCTTGTGCTGATAGAAATATTCTGCATCTTGACTGTGTTAACATCAATCTCCTGGTTGTAATATTGAACTATACTTTTACGGGTTATCCCATGAGGGAATGTGAGTGAAGGGTACCAGAACCTCTGTGTTAATTCTTGTAGCTTGATGTGACTCTCTATCTAAAATGAAAGTAAAGAGGGGTTCCTGGGTGGCTCAGTCAGTTAAGTGGCTGACTCTTGATTTTGGATAAGGTCATTATCTCATGGGTCCTGGGATAGAGTCTCAGGCTCCATGTTGGGCTCCATGCTCAGCAGGAAGTGTGCTTGAGGAAGCTCTTCCTCTCCCTCTGCCCCTCTGCTCCCTGCTCACTCTCACTCTCTCTCTAAAATAAATAAATCTTAAAAAAATGTATAAAATAAAAGTTAAAAAGAAAGCCCAGATACTAATCAACAAATTATTCAACACTGCTCTATTTAAACTCTTTGTTGATTTTACTCATTTAATGATAAATATTCATCAAAGATTTTCTGTACAATTATACAGATGTGATAGCAGTAAACATGACTGACACAGACTTTCCTCACATGGAGTTTAAAATAATGAGGAAGACATACAACAAATAAGATATTATGAGTATGGCTAATGTTACAGAAATTTTACTAAGGAATGCTATAATAATATACAATGTAAGGAGCTCTCTTGGACCCAGGTTCTGGGAAGCATTTCTTGAAAAAACACGAAATTTAAAGAATGAATAAAGCATAAAAGACAAATGCTTCAGACAGAATAGTTGGCCAGTGCAAACCTTAAGATAAGAAAGAATAATTTTTTTACGCAAGCAAAAGAAAACCAAATTGCCTCTGGAATTGTAGAGCAAGAGCATGTTGTCCTCTGAGGCTGCAGGGGAAGATAAGGGCCAAGTCTTGTGTGGCCTAATTAATCTTGAAAAGGAGTTTGTATTTTAATTTAAGAGTAGTGGCAAGTATGTGAGG
Organism: Lontra canadensis; assembly: GCF_010015895.1. Classification (NCBI taxonomy): domain Eukaryota; kingdom Metazoa; phylum Chordata; class Mammalia; order Carnivora; family Mustelidae; genus Lontra; species Lontra canadensis. The sequence continues at coordinate 27,438,055 of NW_022631006.1, forward strand.
GGGTCTTAAATAGAAGGATCACATGCTTAGATTTATATTTCAAAAAAATCTGGGGTGTCTGGGTAGCTCATTTGGTTAAGTGTTGGGACTCTTAATTTCAGCTCAGGTTATTTCAGGGTCATGTGATCACGACCCATGTTGGGCTCCAAGCTGAGCATGGAACTTGCTTGAGATTTTCTCTCTCTCTCTCTCCCTCTGCAATTCTTCCCTGTGCATATGTGTGTGTATCCATGCTTTGTCTCTCAAACAACAACAACAACAACAACAACAAAAACAAACTCTCATTCTGAATGTAGATAATGAGAATGAAGGCAAACAAGAATTGAAGTTGGAAGTCACATAGGTGACTTAATATTCTTTTTGAAAAATGACATGTGAATTCTTAGACAATATTTGATATTTAGAAGAGAACAGGGGGCATACTTAAGAGGTGTTTAGAAGTTGTAATTAATAGCATTTGCAGATTTAATGAATATTAGGGATTCAGGAAGGGAGGAGTCCATTATTACTCCTAGATTTTACATTGAAGAACTGGGTAAATATTAGCACTACTTATTGTGACTAGGGACCTGAAAGACTAACAGGTTCAAGGATGAGATGAGTTTAGTTTCAGATCTGCTGAGTGGGAGATGCCCTTGAATCATCAAGTCAGTAGACAGATTTATGAAGTAGGAACTCAAAAAATAATACATTGGCTTAAGAATAAAAGCTCTTAGATGATATAGTAATTAAAGCCAAGGGACTGTTTGTCCCTAAGGCATAGAATATGGAGTGAGAAAAGGACAAAAATACAATTCTTAGGAACACTGAGTTTGGTGATGGAGCTGATTGAGAGAACCCCAGTGAACTGTTACTGGGAAGGAATTTACCAAAGAGAAGGCGGAAAAGCCCAGTGAGAATCCAGTGAAATATTTGAAAGAGGGGAGTGGTTAGCAATGATCAAGTAAAGAAGAACTTCCCATCCAGATGAATGCCAAAGTGTTAAAAGAAGTAATTTATTTTTAAGATTTTATTTATTTATTTGACAGAGAGAGAGAGCGAGCCTGAGCACATGCATGAGCAGGGGCAGGGGGAGCAGCAGGCAAAGGGAGAAGGAGAAGCAGCCTTCCAGCTGAGCGGGAGCCAGATGCGCGGCTGGATCCCAGGACCCTGGGATCATGACTTGAGCTGAAGGCTGATGCTTAACTGACTAAGCCACCCAGGTGCCCGATGTTAAAAGAATTATTAATGGTTAATTTACACGGAGGTAGCAGAAACGTTACTGGAAAAGTTCCTAGAAACACACTGGACAAAATACATAGACATTAGTTTCATTAATTGAGCATATTTTATTTAGAGAGCTGTAGAAACAAATGAAAATGTTAAGTGTTAACTTTAATAAAGAATTTATTACAAATGTGGAAACAATTTAAATTGAATATGCCTTACCATTTTTGGTTTGACATTTATCTAAGACTATCAAACTTAGACCAAGAAACTATATTCAAGAAATCCAGGGCCTCGAATTGCACATCCCAGGGTGATTATTCTCTTTTGGAATAGCTATTATTTTTATACTTTTTTAAAAAAATAAACCAGGTGATTCAATATTGGAATGACTAGAAATATAGAATAATAAAAAGGCAGACAAAAGTGCAAAAAGCTCTGGTTTGTATTTATCTAAAATGTTGACAGTGTTAAGGAAAATTCTCTTTCTACTTATAATCACTCAAATCTAAACACAAAACTAAAATAGCATCCTAAACTGACAAAGTCAAGTTTGTGTTTGGGGGCTAAATATAAGTAACACATAGTTAATTTTGTTCTTTTCTAAGTTAAAGTTGAATTAGGAATTAAAAAATAGAATTTATTGATTTTGATTGACTCAAAGTCACATTTTATATATTAAGTCCATAAGTTTACAATGAGATATATTTATCATTTTGAGGTATTCATTTATAATTGAGAATAAACACAATTATCAATTCCCAGAAAATGTCATCCAGAAAATGGTATTTGAATGTTAAGTTTATTCCTACAAATCAGCTCAGTTTTCTATTCTCATAACTCTTCATGATGGAAGTAGGTGAAGTCAATTTATTTTCTGTGGTTAACAAAATAAAGTCAGCTCTGACTCAGTCAATTTCTATAGGTAGAACTTTGTTGAACAATTTCTCCAAATAGTAGTTCTTACCATAGTAATGATGACAGTCATGTGAACTGCAGTGTTCTTGGTGATCCTGGAGCATATTGTATGTGGGTCTACTGCATTCATTATGAGATCCCACTAGGACCCACAATCCATTTGCCCAGTCTTCTCATGGCCACTCTCATGTCTTTGTTTCTTAATGTATAGATGGTAGGATTCAAGACGGGGGTGATAGCAAAGTCAACAATGAACAAGTACTTATCCAGCGATGTTGTAGGGAAAGGCCACACGTAGAGAAACATACATGGCATAAAAAACAAAATCACTACAGTGATGTGAGCTGACAGTGTGACAAATGCTTTGGACAAGTCCCCTGAAGAACGTTTCCAGACAGTGACCAAAATGAAGATATAGGATATAATTAAAGAGAAGAAGGTAGCCATGGATATAAACCCACTGTTAGCAATGATTACAAACTCTAGCTTGTAAGTGTCTACACAAGCAAGTTTCATGACCCGAGGAAAATCACAGTAAAAACTATCTACTTCATTAGGGCCACAGAAAGGCAAGTTTATGACAAAAACAAACTGAGATACAGCATGGATTATCCCCACTAACCAGGCAGCCACTACAAAGGAAACACATGTTTTGGGGCTCATGATTGTCAGATAGTGGAGAGGCTTACAGATTGCAGTGTACCGGTCATATGCCATGGCTATGAGCAGCACCATCTCAACTCCACCCATGACATGAATAAAAAATATCTGTATCATACATTTTGGAAAAGAAATGATGTTGCAGTCAGTGAAAAGATCACAGATCATTTTGGGCACTGTGGTAGAGGACAGACCTAGATCAAGTAGAGAAAGGTTGGCCAATAGGAAGTACATAGGGGTGTGTAAATGAAAGTCAATAATTACTGTGAATACAATGAAGAGGTTTCCCATGATAATCCCCATGTAGRACATAGCGAAGAACCAAAAAAGAAAACGATGCATCTCCCATGAATTTGAAAGTCCAATCAATACAAATTCAGATACCACAGAATCATTTGTTGTACCCATTGGCTCAATCAGTAGAGAAAATGATGGAGTATTCTGAAGGTAGAAAATAAGGAAGAATTGAGAAATATGGGAACTGAACATTGATATGTTGCTTGCCTATCGATGACTTTGTGGGAACTATGTTGCAAATGCCAAATGTGAAGCTGGGAAACATACAGAGAGGGCAGGTGAAAGGAAGATAAATAATAGGACAAATGAGATAATCAGAAGTTAGATTAGAGAGAGAAGGAAACATCACTTGAAACATGGAGGAATTAAGAGCAAAGAGTAACACTTCCTGGTAGAGAGCCTCTTTACCTTTCTCATTGTGCTTCTTTAGTCTTTTCTATTTATATTCAAGAAAACACATTTTGTGTCATGAATAGTCAACCATAATTTGAATATTCAAATTTAATCATATTTGTATATGCATATTCTAGCAGAATATACTCTCTGATTATTCTTTTACTTCATTTCTGTGAAATCTCAGACATTAATCACTCAGAATAGTCAGCAGACAATGAGTGAAATACTATTGAAACTGAGAGGAATGCTTACAGAAAATGAAAAGGCTTTGTCCTCTGAAACTGTAGTTTACAATACTTGTGATTGCAACAAATCACTGGGAGAATTATGATACACTTTAAGTTAAGTGACTCTCCAAACCCCAGAAAAAGAGTGTCAGAAGACTCAGAGAAACAGCTTCTCTGTGCTTTGCTAGGATTGAGAGAGATTTTGTAATCTAGGTGTAATCATGATACACTAGGTTTCCAAGCTGTCCAAAACTCATTGTATCATGTCCTGTCACTGTTGCACCATATTCACGAATTTTCCTTTTAATCTGTACTCTTAGCCATCTTAACTTGCCACTAATAGAGGTCCTTTTCAGAACTGACGGACACTAGTTCTATTAACTCATATTTATTCTTACCATTCTCTCTCTAATTCTTTTTTTTAAAGATTTTATTTATTTATTTATTTGACAAACAGATCACAAGTAGGCAGAGAGGCAGGAAGAGAGAGAGGAGGAAGCAGGCTCCCCACTGAGCAGAGAGGCTGATGTGGGGCTCGATCCCAGGACCCTGGGATCAGGACTCAAGCCAAAGGCAGAGGCTTTAACCCAGTAAGCCACCCAGGTGTCCCATTTAATTCTTGACATAGTCATTGGCTAACATCATCCAATGTTGATCAAATATGCCAAATTGAGGGAAATGACTTATCCCAACATTCCCTTTATGAGGGGAAAGTATCATTTCCATTTGTGTAGTTTGGTAGGGGCATGAGCGGAAATGGAGTGGGCAAGACAGATTTACCATATTTGGTCCTCACAGTGGGAAATGTGGAGTATCACACAAGATAGTGAAGAAAGTGCTGAGAGATACAAGATCCTTGAGATATCAGTCCACCAAAGAGACATCATAAATGTTAATTCCTTCAGAAATAGCTCCTTCTTAGGTCATGATATAATTTCATTATTACAATAGTAAGAATGGTGTTAAAGAGATTGGATAACTAGTGACAGAATGTGTACAGATGGAAAAGAAAGAGAAAGTAGAATGGGAGTATAAGAAGAGAGAGTTTACTGTAGTATTGCTCAACATTGGGAGCATTTTTTGACCTACCTGTTCTGTTCTAAGGTATGTAGCCGCATTTGTAGGAACTCAGTAGTTTTGATTTGTGCTTTGTAGTATAATCATCTCCAAGACAAAAATATATGTTTCTTTCCAGTGAGAATACAGTTAATTAGTAGTAGTAGTGTTACTGACCCATTGATGTTTCTCAGATCTCTAATAACTAGCCTTTTATTGATTTCTCTTGGGAATCAGATCTGTGAGGCATATTAATTTTCCCAAAAGGAAAAAAAAATATCAAAAGAGTTACTTGGTGGTGAGTGTTAAAAAAAAGAAGGTAGGTGTTAGAATATCTCCTATATATTAGGCAAGATAACATGCTGGATGGATAGAAAATAAGTACCATTTAGAACAGGAAATGTTGAAATGTTATCCTACTTAGATTTACTGAGTTGGGAAGAGTGAGAAATCTTCCACAATTATTGCAGATGCTGTCATTTACAGAGTGGGAGAGTTGAGCCATATGTTCAATATTTTCTTTTTGAACAAGCAAAAGGCTTTATCCAAGGGGGGAGTACTCATAAGCATTCATGATTCTTTCTTATTCAAGATGTTTATCTGTTACTTATTCCAAAATTTATTATGCAACACTAAAAATGTATTGAATGAATGAATGAATGAATGAATAAGTAAATATTCTCATGTAACTATTTTTTCTTTAATCATTTTGGATTCTAACTGGACATAAGTAATACAGGACTATGATGAGCTGTGAACAAAATAAAAACGCTTAAAAATGTTATTCTAGATTAGGAGCTGGAAAATTATCACCCATAGGCCAAATTTGGCTAACTGTCCATCCCTCAAATAAAGTTTATTGGAACATAGCCACAACCATTTATTTATGTACTGTGTACAGCTCCGTTGTGCTACAATAAGCAAAGGTGAATAGTTGTAACAGAGACCATATGGCCCATATGATTTGGTCTGTTACATAAGAAGCTTGATGACCCTATCCTAGGTCAAACAAGACAGGCAGAAGAAGATGGTATAGTAGAAGGATCTTCCTCATCTATTTTCATCATCTTCATACATATTCAGACCTAAAGATTCAAATGAAGGTTGGGAAGTAAGTTCGTTGAAGTCCAATAGATTATGCCTCCAGATACTCTGCCTGCACTCAAACTGCATATATAATTGTGGGGTCCAGTTCAAAGTGAATATGTATATATGGCTTTTATTTAACAAAATTATTTTAAAAAGACACCAGTCCTTCTCCTGCCTTTCCAAAAAAATCAAAGAGGAGGGAAAAACTCCCAAATGCATTCCATGAGGCCAGCATAATGCTAGTATTAAAGTCAGGTAGGTGCTATAGTCAATGGAATCGATTCTCTAATTTCCCTTTCTGTATTTTCATTGTTAGTGTATAAGAAAGCTACTGATTTCTGTACATTGACATTGTATCCTGTCATGTTACTGAATTGCTGTATGAGTTCTAGCAGTTTGGGGGTGGAGTCTTTTGGGTTTTCCATATAAAGAATCATGTCACCTGTGAAGAGAGAGAGTTTGACTTCTTCATTGCCAACTTGGATACCTTTTATTTCTCTTTGTTGTCTGATTGCTGTTGCTAGGACTTCTAATATTATGTTGAACAAGAGTGGTGAGAGTGGGCATCCTTGTCATGTTCCTGATCTCAATAGGAAGGCTGTGAGCTTTTTCCCATTGAGGATGATATTTGCTGTGGGTCTTTCATAGATAGATTTGATGAAGTTCAGGAATGTTCCCTCTGTCCCTATACTTTGAAGCATTTTAATCAGGAACGGGTGCTGGATTTTGTCAAATGCTTTTTCTGCATCCATTGAGAGGTCCATGTGGTTCTTCTCTCTTCTCCTATTAATTTGTTCTATCACATTGATTGATTTGTGAATGTTGAACCATCCTTGTAGGCCAGGAATGAATCCCACCTGGTCATGGTGGATAATCTTTTTAATGTGCTGTTGGATCCTGTTTGCTAAGATCTTGTTGAGAATCTTAGCATCCATATTCATCAGTGATATTGGTCTGAAATTCTCCTTTTTGGTAGGGTCTTTGCCTGGTTTGGGGATCAAGGTAATGCTGGCTTCATAGAAAGAGTCTGGAAATTTTCCTTCTGCTTCAATTTTTTGAAACAGCTTCAGGAGAATAGGTGTTATTTCTTCTTTGAAAGTTTGGTAGAATTCCCCAGGGAATCCATCAGGATTGTTTCTTGTTTTTTGGGAGGTTTTGGATCACTGCTTCAATCTCATTACTAGATATTGGACTATGCAGGTTGTCAATTTCTTCCTGGTTCAATTTGGGGAGTTTATAGTTTTCCAGGAATGCATCCATTTCATCTAGGTTGCTTGGCTTATTGGCATATAACTGTTGATAATAACTTCTGATGATTGTTTCTACTTCCTTGGTGTTGTGATCTCTCCCTTTTCATTCATAATTTTATGAATTTGAACTTTCTCTCTTTTCTTTTGGATTAGTGTGGCCAATGGTTTATCGAACTTATTGATTCTTTCAAAAAACCAGCTTCTAGTTTCATTGATACGTTCCACTGTATCTCTGGTTTCTACTTCATTGATCTCTGCTCTAATCTTGATGATTTCCCTTCTTATGTGTGGAGTTGGTTTGATTTGTTGTTGATTCTCCAGTTCTTTAAGGTGTAGAGACAGTTGGTGTGTTCTGGATTTTTCCATTTTTTTTTTGAGGGAGGCTTGGATGGCTATGTATTTCCCCCTTAGGACTGCCTTTGCTGTATCCCATAGGTTTTGGACTGAAGTGTCTTCATTCTCATTGGTTTCCATGAATTGTTTCAGTTCTTCTTTGATTTCCTGGTTGATCCAAGCATTCTTAAGCAAGGTGGTCTTTAGCTTCCAGGTGTTTGGGTTCCTTCCAAACTTTTCCTTGTGATTGAGCTCCAGTTTCAAAGCATTGTGATCTGATAATATGCAGGGAATTATCTCAGTTTTTGGTATTGGTTTAGCCCTGATTTGTGACCCAGTATGTGGTCTATTCTGGAGAAGGTTCCATGGGCACTTGAAAAGAATGAGAATTCTGTTATTTTAGGGTGGAATGTTCTGTATATATCTATGAGGTCCATCTGGTCCAATGTGTCATTCAATGCTCTTGTTTCTTTATTGATTTTCTGCTTCGATGATCTATTTCTGAGAGAGTCATGTTAAGATCTCCTACTATTAATGTATTTATATCAATATGACTCTTTATCTTGATTAATACTTTTCTTATGTAATTGGCTGCTCCCATATTGGCGGCATAGATATTTACAATTGTTAGATCATCTTGGTGGATAGTCCTGTTAAGAATTATGTAGTGTCCTCTGTATCTCTGACTACAGTCTTTAGTTTAAAATCTAATTTATCTGTATGAGAATCGTTACCCCAGCCTTCTTTTGAGGCCCATTGGCCTGAAAGATGTTTCTCCATCCCTTCACTTTCAGTCTGTGTGTATCCTTAGGTTCAAAATGGGTCTCTTGTGGACAACATATGGATGGGTCCTGTTGTTTTATCCAATCTGCCCTGTGTTGTTTTATGGGTGCATTTAGGCCATTCACATTGAGGGTGATTATTGATAGATACGTTTTTATTAACATCCTGTTGTTACCTTTGAAGTCTTTCTTTCTGTAGATTGTATCTATATTTCTGTTCAATGCTATTCTTAGGATTTTCCCTCTTTTATAGAACCCCCCTTAATATTTCCTGCAGTGTTGACTTGGTGGTCGCATACTCTTTTAAGCCTTGCTGGTCTTGGAAACTCTTTATCTCTCCATCCATTTTGAATGTCAGTCTTGCTGGATAAAGTATTCTTGGCTGCATGTTCTTCTCATTTATTGCCCTGAATATCTCTTGCCAGCCCTTTCTGGCTTGCCCTGAATATATCTGGCTTGCCCTGAATATCTCTGGCCAGCCCTTTCTCTTGCCAGGTTTATGTGGACAGGTCTGACGTTATTCTGTTGGGCTATCCTCTGTACGTAAGGAGCCTCTTTGTCCTAGCGGCTTTCAAGATATTATATCTACAATTATGATTTCTCAATTTTACTATCAGTTGCCTTGATGTTTTTTTAGAATCTATAATCTTGCAGGGAGACCGTTCTGCCTCTAATACATGAACGTTGGCTCCATTCGCAAGATTGGGAAAATTTTCATGGAGAACATGTTCCACTATACCTTCTAGACTTCTTTCTCTCTCCTCCCCTTCAGGGATTCCAATAATTATGACATTGGAATGTTTCACGGCATCATTTATTTCCCTGATTCTGTTTTCATGGCTTCTATGCTGTTTGTTCCAGGCTTCCTCCTGATCCTTTCTCTCTATCTGTTTGTCCTCCAGATCACTAATTCTATCTTCTGTCTCAGTTATACTAGCTTTGAGAGAATTTAGATTCGATTGGAACTCATTGAGAGCATTGTGAATATCATCCCTGGTGGCTTTCAGTTCTGCCCTAACATTGTGAACATCATCCCTGGTGGCTTTCAGTTCTGCCCTAATCAATTCCGTTTGGTCATACATGGCTTTCTCCAACCTAGCTATTGCCTGGATAATTGTTAGCCTGAGTTCCCTTTCTGACATATTGTCTATGTTGATAGCCATTAGCTCTATTGCAGAAGGCCCATCCTCTGAATTTTTCTTCTGTTGGGCATTCCTCCTCCTTGTCATTTTGGTGAGAGATGGCTGAATGGATATAGCTGGATGTATTGACCTTGGTGCAGTCAAGGTGCACCCTGGAACACTTCTGAGCAATCAGGAGTCCCAAACCAAATGAAAGAAAAAAGAAAGAGAGGAAAAAGAAAAGAGAGAGAGAGAGAGAGACAGGAAAAAAAAGAAAGATAAAAGAGAAGGCTCAGCCCAAATGGGCCGCAAGGTAAGATTTATGACATATACAAACAAAAACAGACAAAAAGACTGAAAAAAGTATATGAAAAGAGAAAAAAAAATTTATATATATATATCAATATATCAATATATATATATATATATGAAAGCAAAAAAAAAAAAAAAAGAACCTCATCAAAAAGAATCCCAAGGGTGGGATTTGGAGTCAAGATGGCGGAGAAGTAGCAGCTGAGACTACTTCAGGTTGCGGGAGATCAGCTAGATAGCTTATCTAAAGATTGCAAACACCTACAAATCCAACGGGAGATCGAAGAGAAGAAGAACAGCAATTCTAGAAACAGAAAATCAACCACTTTCTGAAAGGTAGGACTGGCGGAGAAGTGAATCCAAAGGGACGGGAAGATAGACCGAGGGGGGAGGGGCCGGCTCCCGGCAAGCGGCGGAGCAACGGAGCACAAAATCAGGACTTTTAAAAGTCTGTTCCGCTGAGGGACATCGCTCCAGAGGCTTAACTGGGGTGAAGCCCACGTGGGGCCAGTGTGGCCTCAGGTACCGCAGGGTCACAGAAGGATCGGGGTGTCTGAGTGTCGCAGAGCTTACAGGAATTAGAACGGGGAAGCTGGCTACAGAGATGGAGCCGAGGAGTGAGCTCACAGCTCGGGCTTACCTTGAACTGGTCGCAGGCTCAGTGAGCTCGGAGCGCGGCTGGAGTCCAGGCAGACGGGAGTAATTGGACGCTGTTCCCTGAGGGCGCACTGAGGAGTGCGACCCCGAGCTCTCGGCTCCTCCGGGCCGGAGACTGGGAGGCCGCCATCTTAATTCCCGTCCTCCAGAACTCTACGGAAAGCGCTCAGGGAACAAAAGCTCCCGAAAGCAAACCCGAGCGGATTACTCAGCCCGGCCCCTGGTAAGGGCGGTGCAACTCCGCCTGGGGCAAAGACACTTGAGAATCACTACAACAGGCCCCTCCCCCAGAAGATCAACAAGAAACCCAGCCAGGACCAAGTTCACTTACGAGGAGTGCAGTTTCAATACCAAGGAGAGCAGCGGAATTCCAGAGGAGGAGAAAGCAAAGCACGGAACTCATGGCTTTCTCCCCATGATTCTTTAGCCTTGCAGTTAATTTAATTTTTTTTTCTTTCTTTTTCAATTTTTTTTCTCTTCTTCTGCTAATTTTTTTTAAACTTTTACCCTTTTCTTTTTTAACGTTTTTTAACTAGTTTATCTAATATATATATATTTTTTCCTTTTTATATTTTTTTCATTATTGGTTTTCTTTTTTTATTTGTTTCTTTTTTCTTTTTTCTTTTTTTTTTTCTTTCTGAACCTCTTTTTATCCCCTTCCCCCCCCTCACGATTTGGGATCTCTTCTGATTTGGCTAAAGCATATTTTCCTGGGGTTTTTGCCACCCTTTTAGTATTTTACTTACTACTTCCTATACTCTTATCTGGACAAAATGACAAGGCGGAAAAATTCACCACAAAAAAAAGAACAAGAGGCAGTACCAAAGGCTAAGGACCTAATCAATACAGACATTGGTAATATGTCAGATCTAGAGTTCAGAATGACGATTCTCAAGGTTCTAGCTGGGCTCGAAAAAGGCATGGAAGATATTAGAGAAACCCTCTCAGGAGATATAAAAGCCCTTTCTGGAGAAATAAAAGAACTAAAATCTAATCAAGTGGAAATAAAAAAAGCTATTAATGAGGTGCAATCCAAAATGGAGGCTCTCACTGCTAGGATAAATGAGGCAGAAGAAAGAATTAGCGATATAGAAGACCAAATGACAGAGAATAAAGAAGCTGAACAAAAGAGGGACAAACAACTACTGGACCACGAGGGCAGAATTTGAGAGATAAGTGACACCATAAGACAAAACAACATTAGAATAATTGGGATTCCAGAAGAAGAAGAAAGAGAGAGGGGAGCAGAAGGTATATTGGAGAGAATTATTGGAGAGAATTTCCCCAATATGGCAAAGGGAACAAGCATCAAAATCCAGGAGGTTCAGAGAACCCCCCTCAAAATCAATAAGAATAGGTCCACACCCCTCACCTAATAGTCAAATTTACAAGTCTTAGTGACAAAGAGAAAATCCTGAAAGCAGACCAGGAAAAGAAGTCTGTAACATACAATGGTAAAAATATTAGATTGGCAGCAGACTTATCCACAGAGACCTGGCAGGCCAGAAAGAGCTGGCATGATATATTCAGAGCACTAAACGAGAAAAACATGCAGCCAAGAATACTATATCCAGCTAGGCTATCATTGAAAATAGAAGGAGAGATTAAAAGCTTCCAGGACAAACAAAAACTGAAAGAATTTGCAAACACCAA
>NW_022631006.1:27450111-27507340 GCF_010015895.1 Lontra canadensis
AACAATATACAATAACAGTCACCTTACAGGCAATACAATGGCACTAAATTCATATCTCTCAATAGTTAGCCTGAATGTTAATGGGCTAAATGCCCCAATCAAAAGACACAGGGTATCAGAATGGATAAAAAAAACAAAACCCATCTATATGTTGCCTACAAGAAACTCATTTTAAACCTGAAGACACTTTCAGATTTAAAGTGAGGGGGTGGAAAAGAATTTACCATGCTAATGGACATCAGAAGAAAGCAGGAGTGGCAATCCTTATATCAGATCACTTAGATTTTAAACCAAAGACTATAATAAGAGATGAAGATGGACACTATATCATACTCAAAGGATCTGTCCAACAAGAAGATCTAACAATTGTAAATATCTATGCCCCTAACGTGGGAGCAGCCAACTATATAAACCAATTAATAACAAAATCAAAGAAACACATCGACAATCATACAATAATAGTAGGGGACTTTAACACTCCCCTCACTGAAATGGACAGATCATCCAAGCAAAAGATCAACAAGGAAATAAAGGCCTTAAATGACACACTGGACCAGATGGACATCACAGATATATTCAGAACATTTCATCCCAAAGCAACAGAACACACATTCTTCTCTAGTGCACATGGAACATTCTCCAGAATAGATCACATCCTTGGTTCTAAATCAGGTCTTAACTGTTATCAAAAAATTGGGATCATTCCCTGCATATTTTCAGACCACAATGCTCTGAAGCTAGAACTCAATCGCAAGAGGAAATTTGGAAAGAACCCAAATACATGGCAACTAAACAGCATCCTTCTAAAGAATGAATGGGTCAACCAGGAAATTAAAGAAGAATTGAAAAAAGTCATGGAAACAAATGATAATGAAAATACAACGGTTCAAAATCTGTGGGACACAACAAAGGCAGTCCTGAGAGGAAATTATATAGCGGTACAAGCCTTTCTCAAGAAACAAGAAAGGTCTCAGGTACGCAACCTAACCCAACACCTAAAGGAGATGGAGAAAGAACAAGAAAGAAACCCTAAACCCAGCAGGAGAAGAGAAATCATAAAGATCAGAGCAGAAATCAATGAAATAGAAACCAAAAAAACAATAGAACAAATCAACGAAACTAGGAGCTGGTTCTTTGAAAGAATTAATAAGATTGATAAGCCCCTGGCCAGACTTATCAAAAAGAAAAGAGAAAAGACCCAAATAAATAAAATCATGAATGAAAGAGGAGAGATCACAACTAACACCAAAGAAATACAGACAATATTAAGAACATATTATGAGCAACTCTATGCCAACAAATTTGACAATCTGGAAGAAATGGATGCATTCCTAGAGACATATAAACTACCACAACTGAACCAGGAAGAAATAGAAAGCCTGAACAGACCCATAACCAGTAAGGAGATTGAAACAGTCATTAAAAATCTCCAAACAAACAAAAGCCCAGGGCCAGATGGCTTCCCGGTGGAATTCTACCAAACATTTAAAGAAGAACTAATTCCTATTCTCCTGAGACTGTTCCAAAAAATAGAAATGGAAGGAAAACTTCAAAACTCATTTTATGAGGCCAGCATCACCTTGATCCCCAAACCAGACAAGGATCCCATCAAAAAAGAGAACTACAGACCAATATCCTTGATGAACACAGATGCAAAAATTCTCACCAAAATACTAGCCAATAGGATTCAACAGTACATTAAAAGGATTATTCACCACGACCAAGTGGGATTTATTCCAGGGCTGCAAGGTTGGTTCAACATCCACAAATCAATCAATGTGATACAACACATTAATAAAAGAAAGAACAAGAACCATATGATACTCTTCATAGATGCTGAAAAAGCATTTGACAAAGTACAGCATCCCTTCCTGATCAAAACTCTTCAAAGTGTAGGGATAGAGGGCACATACCTCAATATTATCAAAGCCATCTATGAAAAACCCATCGCAAATATCATTCTCAATGGAGAAAAACTGAAAGCTTTTCCGCTAAGGTCAGGAACACGGCAGGGATGTCCATTATCACCACTGCTATTCAACATAGTACTAGAAGTCCTAGCCTCAGCAATCAGACAACAAAAAGAAATTAAAGGCATCCAAATCGGCAAAGAAGAAGTCAAGCTATCACTCTTCGCAGATGATATGATACTATATGTAGAAAACCCAAAAGACTCCACTCCAAAACTGCTAGAACTTGTACAGGAATTCAGTAACGTGTCAGGATATAAAATCAATGCACAGAAATCAGTCGCATTTCTCTACACCAACAACAAGACAGAAGAAAGAGAAATTAAGGAGTCCATCCCATTTACAATTGCACCCAAAACTATAAGATACCTAGGAATAAACCTAACCAAAGAGACTAAGAATCTATACACAGAAAACTATAAAGTACTCATGAAAGAAATTGAGGAAGACACAAAGAAATGGAAAAATGTTCCATGCTCCTGGATTGGAAGAATAAATATTGTGAAAAGGTCTATGCTACCTAAAGCAATCTACACATTTAATGCAATTCCTATCAAAGTACCATCCATTTTTTTCAAATAAATGGAACAAATAATCCTAAAATTTATATGGAACCAGAAAAGACCGCGAATAGCCAAAGGAATATTCAAAAAGAAAGCCAAAGTCGGTGGCATCACAATCCCGGACTTCAAGCTCTATTACAAAGCTGTCATCATCAAGACAGCATGGTACTGGCACAAAAACAGACACATAGATGAATGGAACAGAATAGAGAGCCCAGAAATAGACCCTCAACTCTATGGTCAACTAATCTTCGACAAAGCAGGAAAGAATGTCCAATGGAAAAAAGACAGCCTCTTCAATAAATGGTGTTGGGAAAATTGGATAGCCACATGCAGAAAAATGAAATTGGATCATTTCCTTACACCACACATGAAAATAGACTCAAAATGGATGAAGGACCTCGATGTGAGAAAGGAATCCATCAAAATCCTTGAGGAGAACACAGGCAGCAACCTCTTCGACCTTAGCCTCAGCAACATCTTCCTAGGAACATCGCCAAAGGCAAGGGAAGCAAGGGCAAAAATGAACTATTGGGATTTTATCAAGATCAAAAGCTTTTGCACAGCAAAGGAAACCGTGGACAAAACCAAAAGACAACTGACAGAATGGGAGAAGATATTTGCAAACAACATATCAGATAAAGGGCTAGTGTCCAGAATCTATAACGAACTTAGCAAACTCAACACCCAAAGAACAAATAATCCAATCAAGAAATGGGCAGAAGACATGAACAGACATTTCTGCAAAGAAGACATCCAGATGGCCAACAGACACATGAAAAAGTGCTCCATATCACTCGGCATCAGGGAAATACAAATCAAAACCACAATGAGATACCACCTCACACCAGTCAGAATGGCTAAAATTAACAAGTCCGGAAATGACAGATGCTGGTGAGGATGCGGAGAAAGGGGAACCCTCCTACACTGTTGGTGGGAATGCAAGCTGGTGCAACCACTCTAGAAACAGCATGGAGGTTCCTCAAAATGTTGAAAATAGAACTACCCTATGACCCAGCGATTGCACTGCTGGTTATTTACCCTAAAGATACAAACGTAGTGATCCGAAGGGGCCCGTGCACCCGAATGTTTATAGCAGCAATGTCTACAATAGCCAAACTATGGAAAGAACCTAGATGTCCATCAACAGACGAATAGATAAAGAAGAAGTGGTATATATATACAATGGAATACTATGCAGCCATCAAAAGAAATGAAATCTTGCCATTTGCGACAACGTGGATGGAACTAGAGGGTATCATGCTTAGCGAAATAAGTCAATCAGAGAAAGACAACTATCATATGATCTCCCTGATATGAGGGAGAGGAGATGCAACATGGGGGGTTAATGTGGTAGGAGAAGAGTAAATGAAACAAGTTGGGATGGAGAGGGAGACAAACCATAAGTGACTCTTAATCTCACAAAACAAACTGAGGGTTGCTGGGCAAAGGGGGATGGGAGGGGGGGGTTATGGACATTGGGTATGTGCTATGGTGAATGCTGTGAAGTGTGTAAACATGGAGATTCACAGACCTGTACCCCTGGGGGAAAAAAAATATATATATATGTTTATAAAAAATAAAATTATAAAAAAAAAGAGAGAATCCCAAGGATAAGATTTATATACTATCAAGACAAACACAAATACACAGAAACACTGGCAGAAGAAAAAATGGGAGAGTGGTTATAAGTTCTCAGTGTGGTCGAGGAAGGTTATTTTGATTCTTCTTGGATGTATCTTGATATCTTTGTTAAAGGACTCAAGTTACCTAAGATAAAAGGGGGATTAAAAATTGGTTTACCTATAGGCATAGCATTAATTGGGGAAAGGGGACTACCTTGAAGTTTAATTCTATATGAATGTGAAAAAACAAAAATAAAAAAAGAATAAACTAAACTAAACTAAAATTTAAAAAAAATTAAAAAAATAGAAAAGCAAAAGTAAAACACAGGTATATGTATCAAAAAGTTCAGGTTAAAAGGTTATTATGGAATTTGATGTACTGGACATCTCACTGTGATGGTAAATAGGTTAAAATATATGTATATAAAAAAATGAACCAGAATAGTGGGAACGAATTAAAAATAAAAGTTGTATCTATGAAGTAGTGGTGATTGTTCTCTTGTAGTCTTTTTTTTTTTTTTTTTTCTTGGTTGGCTTTCTCGGGGAGGGGCCTGCCACGTGGGTTTTCAGGCAACATTCCCTGAGTTAAGTCCTCCTGCCCCCCTGAAGGGGGTGAGCTCTGAGGACACCGGTTTTTCAGGCCTTTGTTCTCTGGAGGTTTTTATGTTTATTTGTTCTTTTTTTCCCCTCTCTCTCGCCTTGACAGCTTTTAATGGTTGTTGGAGGTTTGGAGGAAAGCAAACTGCATCCAGATCTCCCTTTCAGAGAAAAGCCTCAGTCTGTGCCCCTGTGAGTGCTCCAGAGCACATAAGTTCCCCCTCGGCTGCTGGCAGAGCACGTTCCAAGTCACAGTCCCTGGGGACACAGGAACTCCTGCTTGTACCCAAAACCATGACAGCAGCGGCTGTCTGGGCAGCTCCGGACAACCAGAGAGGTTCCAAGCAGTGATCACACACTAGGATTTTCCCACTGTCCCAGGCTAGTAGTGCCTGGTCTTTCCGGGTCTGAGAGCTCCCGGCTGGCTCCTGTGCACACCTCTCTCAGGGGAGGGTGCAGGATGCAGCTCAGACTCTGATAGCATGGCACAGCACTCGCCTTGGGACTGTAAAATGTCTGTGCTTCTGCCAGCTAGCGAGGCTCCCAGTCCCTCACAGGAGCCAGACCCGACATGCTCTCAGGCACACTGGCGGCTGAGGGACCAAGACCTGGTTTCTCTGCTGCACTCTCTTTGGCTCAGTACCAGGGGTGGCTGTCCTGGGTCTGGGGACTTAAGCCCCTGTCTCTAACCACCCTGATTCCCACAATTTCCCCCCATGATCCTTTGCTCTTTTTGAGTGTTTTCAACCAGACTCCAAGTTAATGCTGGTCCCCAGTGTAGGGCACTTTCATATTGGGATATTACTTTCCAATGTGTTGCTTCTGGTGGCTCCCTCCCCCTTTTGTTTATCTTCTGATATCATTCCGACATTCCCACTTTGCTTTGCCTGCCCACTGGCGTCTTCTGCCCCTGTAGAGATCCAGATGTGTGTAATTCTGATCTCAGGCTGATTTCATGGGTGATCGAGTTCTTTGGTAGGTAATCAGCTCACTTTAGGGTATAGGTTGAAACGGCGCCTACTCCTAGTTCCCCGTCATCTTGTCTCTCTGGCCATCTGTTCTTAAATGCTGTCTATTTTATCCATTAGAGCCCTTAGCACATTTATCATAGTTTTTTTAAATTTCTGGTCTGATAATTCCAACATCCATGCGATGTCTAGCTCTGAAGCTTGTTCTGTCTCTTCAGATTTGTTTTTTTTCTTTCAGTATTCCTTGTAATTTTTTTCTTCATTGGTAGACATGATGTACTAGCTAGAAGAAAAGGCTGTAAATAGGCCTTAGTTAATGTGGTGGTGAAGTGTGGGTGGAAGGGAAGCATTACATAGCCTCTTAATTAGGTCTTAGTTTTTTATTGAGCCTGTGCCTCTGGACTGTGAACTTTACGTGTGTGTGTGTGTGTGTGTGTGTGTGTGTGTGTGTGTGTTTATTTTTATTTTTTATTCCACCTTAGAAGGGACAAAATGACAAAAGGATTGGAACTGGGTATTTGTCTTCTCCAGGTCATTTAGACTCTTATGACACCTTAGTAGTTTAGATTCTGCTTTACTATTTTCCATTGAGGGCAGGGCTTCTTAAGAAAAACAAAGTGTTGGGGTGTATTTCAAAATATTTCCTTTTCCCCTTTCTCTGCCAGAAACCTGAGGGGATTTTTCTCAGTTATTTACTAAGGAATCTGCTGGAAGTAAGCTTCACAATATTTTTTGAACTCCCTACTCCCCCCAACCCCTCATGGCTAGTTTCCCCTGGACAGTTTTTAACTTTCCAAATTGCCTGTATTGAGACTCCAGCAATTCATCAATTATGGTTTATGTTTCCTACTCCAGCCCTCATTGCTATAACAGTTTCTGTTGTTTGTGTCTCTAATCTAGGAGACAACAGTTTGCCCTGTGTCCTCCCTTTTCTTATTGATCCAAGAAGAATTGTTGATTGTTTAGTCTTTTGTGCTTTGTATTTGTTGTTAGGATGAAATATTGACTCCAAGCTCCTACATGCAGAACTAGAACTATTTGTTTTTGATAAATTTAAAATTAATGTAATAATAAAAATAAAGTAAATTTAATGTAATAAAATATAATCTTTGCTTTTTTATGTTTTCTACTTGTTTTGCCTTAAGACTGAATATTTTATGCCATAATTATATAAATCTCACATTATTAAAAGTTAATTCATGATATAATTATAAAATAATTTCATCCAATTAATTTATGTTGAAGGGAATGTATCTATTTTTTTGTGTGTGTGAAGAACTTATTTTTTTGTTCAAATTCTTTGTAATTTTTGATTATATGGATTTATTCACCTCTGTTTTGAGAATCTACCTTTATTATAGGATAGAAATTAAATCTTATTTGGGCTTTCCTTACTAATTATTCTGATTTTATTTTTATGGGTGTACATTCAACAGCACAGATTTACTACCTCAATTCCTTCCTAATTGCTAGTTTATTTGTTTTTGGAGCTGATATTTCACTTAATCCTTCCATTTCATACCATATGTATTAACCTTTTTTTATGAAAACAACAACAACAACAATAATACAAAAACAATAAAAAATGCAAAAACAAAAAAACCCGACAAAAAACAAAAATCAGTCTAGCACTCTGCTGGAAATTATCAAATGGCTCTAATGTATGATATTTGTCTTCATAAGTATGGGTCAGGTTTTTTTTTTAATTATTTAATTTTTTTATAAACATATAATGTATTATTAGCCCCAGGGGTACAGGTCTGTGAATCACCAGGTTTATACACTTCACAGCACTCACCATAGCACATACCCTCCCCAATGGCCATAACCCCACCACCCTCTCCCGACCCCCCTTCCCCCAGCAACCCTCAGTTTGTTTTGTGAGATTAAGAGTCTCTTATGGTTTGTCTCCCTCCTGATCCCATCTTGATTCATTTATTCCTTTCCTACCCCCCAGACCCCCCACGTTGCATCTCTACTTCCTCATATCAGGGAGATCATATGATAGTTGTCTTTCTCCGATTGACTGATTTTGCTAAGCATAATACCCTCTAGTTGCATCCATGTTGTTGCAAATGGCAAGATTTCATTTTTTGATGGCTGCATAGTATTCCATTGTATATATATACCAGATCTTCTTTATCCATTCATCTGTTGATGGACATCTAGGTTCTTTCCATAGTTTGGGTATTGTGGACATTGCTGCTATAAACATTTGGGTGCACTTGCCCCTTCGGATCACTACATTTGTATCTTTAGGGTAAATACACAGTATTTAAGGCAAATACCCAGTAGTGCAATTGCTGGGTCATAGAGTATGACCATGTCATAGGATATCTATTTTCAACTTTTGAGGAACCTCCATGCTGTTTTCCAGAGTGGTTGCACCAGCTTGCATTCCCACCAACAGTGTAGGAGGGCTCCCCTTTCTCTGCATCCTCGCCAGCATCTGTCATTTCCGGACTTGTTAATTTTAGCCATTCTGACTGGTGTGAGGTGGTTTCTCATTGTGGTTTTGATTTGTATTTATCTGATGCTGAGTGATGTGGAGCACTTTTTCATGTGTCTGTTGGCCATCTGGAGGTCTTCTTTGCAGAAATGTCTATTCATGTCTTCTGCCCATTTCTTCATTGGATTATTTGTTATTTGGGTGTGGTGTTTGATAAGTTCTTTATTGATTTTGGTTACTAGCCCCTTATCTGATATGTCATTTGCAAATATCTTCTAGTATGGGTCATTTTTATAATTTCTGCTTAACTGGGATCATCACTTAAAGTGGATAGTAGTTACTTAAATATAGGCTATGATGATGTGTGATGTAATTGTTTCTTTAGCCATAAAGAACAACACTTACACTTTTTATTTATGTTTCTGCTGTATTCCAGCAGAATTCTACTGTGTTCCAAGAAGAGTTGATAACCTAGCTCAGCCACTATAGTGCTTGTACTATAGACCCATGAATGATGTTATGAATGAAAGTAGTTATGAATGACAAGGATGAAGTCTTTCCATGGGTTCTTTTAGTATATTCTCTTCTCAGCAAGGTAGTTAAAGTGACAGCCACTATTAACGTTTGTCATTTCAGAAATACATATAGAGGTGCACCTGGGTGGCTCAGTGTGTTAAAGCCTCTGCCTTTGGCTCAGGTCATGACCCTGGGGTCCTGGGATTGAGCCCCACATTGGGCTTTCTGTCCACAGGCAGCCTGCATCCCACCCCCTCTCTCTGCCTGCCTCTCTGCCTACTTGTGACCTCTGTCTGTCAAATAAATAAAAATCTTAAAAAAAAAAGAAATACAGATGGAATCCAAACACTTTATATGGTTTCATCTGTTAATGCATTTAATTAACAACTTGGTAACAACTTATAGTTGTTTACATTAGATCCCTTTCATGGTGGAAGAGTTGTGAGTAGTTCTTACTGTGGTAAAGATGTTTCCCAATTATGGTTTTGGTTTTGACTATCCTATGATAGTAGCTTGGCCCTTAAGAGATCCGAAGATAGTAAGTCTAATGTCCTTTATAACATTGCTTAGGACAAAGAAATATCTTTACAGCCAAGAAAGTACAATAGTGGGCACATAACCAAGTGATCTACTGGTGTAGCAATATATGGTATACAAAAGTGTGAAACTAATAGAACATGGGAATAGCCTTTTAAAGATGCAAATAAAGGTACAAGTAAGTATGTTTGGTGATGACACTTTGTGCTTTAACATGTGATAAATACTTTTGAACCAATGGACATTATAAGGTATTGTATTAAAAAATGCATAGGTTTGGAAACCAAAGATAGCCAGTGAGAGTGTATCCACTCACCATCACTTCCTTGGGGAATTTGACCTTTCTGGACCTATAATTTTGACCTCTGCTGGGGTAGGATGAATGCTTCTTCTGGGGACAGAGTAAGCATTTCAGTAAACCTAAAGTTTTAGTAGCTCACTGGTCATTTTTTTCCCCCTTGTGTTTGTAGATCAGCAGCAAAAACAAACAAACAAACAAACAAACAAAAAAACACAGTTACTATCATGCCAGGTATAATTAAACTTTATTAATGCAAAGGAATAGAATGGTTGCCACACTTGGTGATAACTCTAAATGGGCAGTTGCAGCAATTGCAGCATGACAAGAGCATGGTAATCATGGATTTAGCCTTCCTAGGTGGGAAGATATGGATCTGGGCAAGTGATCTAGATCAGCAGAAGTGCTGGACAAATGTGAGGAAAATCTAGAATGGATTATGGAGGAAGGAGATAATGAAAATCTTCTTGGGAACATAAGCATGATAGAACCCATTGATACTCACTTCATTAACACTCCTGTATTTGAAGAATCAATGACGGAGTGAACTTACATGGAACATGAATACCTCTAAGCATGGGAAGATGTGGAGTGTATCTGATGATTTCAATGTTGCATACATATCCCTCTGTGCTTAATATTCCTAAGAATGTATATTGTTTTATAGCATAAACTGCAAAGATTTTCTGCTTGAGGACTTTTCTTTGGATATCAAAACTGCTCAACCTGCTATGTGGGGAAGCCTGAAACTGCCATGGAGTTAATACCTTAGAGCTACCTCAACACAGAAATACACAGCTTCCTTGCCTCAAGTAAAACAAATATAAGTTATAGATTATGCACATTCTCCAAGAGGGCTATAGCAGAATTGCACCGCAATGTCCATATAGTAGAATACCAGTTAATATAACCTCTTTTGGTATCCTTTCTTTTTTTGTCCCCTGTCTCCATTTCTGAAAAAATGTGTTCCTGATGCCCCATCTAAATAAACTCCTGGCCCACTGAATTTGTTCCAGGGTCTTCTTTTATTTTATTTATTTTTTATTTTTTAAAGATTTTATTTATTTATTTGATAGAGGGAGAAATCACAAGTAGGCAGAGAGGCAGGCAGAGGGGAAGGGAGAAGTGTTGCAGGGCTTGATCCCAGGACCCTGAGATCATGACCTGAGCCGAAGGCAGATGCTTAACCCTCTGAGCCACCCAGGCACCCCATGGGTCTTCTTTTAAAAAATAAGTAAAGCCATTGGAGCCATACACACACACACACACACACACACACACAGAGCAATTTAATGTGATGATTTTTGATGTTTATCCATTCATCAGAACTAATTTACATGTTATTTTTAGATGTTATGAACAGTAGAAATGGTATTATTATATTTTATTTGAAAAATAAACAAAAATTCAAGATTAAAATGTTCTTTCTTAGATTATGCTATTCTCTGTTAGAATACTAATTCTTAGTATGATGAATTTACATTAACAAGATTGGTAGTGTTTGTATACTCCACAGGTATAGTGGTAGCAGGCTTAAAATGGTAGATGATGAATTTGTTCAGGATATGTTAAAATTGAGGTACCTAAGTAGGGGGTGGGTCAGTGTGTAATGGGATGTTTAGTTTTAAAGCTCCCCCCCAAAAGTGGTCAACATAATCAGGAAAAAGATATCTTTTTGTGCAGTCTTTTTATAGCTACCTTTATGTCTTTGTTCCTTAGTGTATAGATAGCAGGATTTAAGACAGGTGTGATAGCAAAGTCCACAATGAAGAGATTTTTATCAATTGAAGGTGGAGGAGAAGGCCAGACATACAAAAACATGCATGGAGTGAAAAACAAAAAAACCACAGTGATGTGAGCTGACAAAGTAGCAAATGCCTTGGATAATTCTCCTGAAGAATGTTTCCAGACTGTGATCAAAATGAACAAATAGGAAAGTATTAGCAGGAAGAAGGTGACCATGCTCATGAAGCCACTGTTGGCAGTAACAATAAACTCAAACTTGGCTGCATCTGTGCATGCAAGTTTTATGAACTTAGGAAAGTCACAGTAAAAGCTGTCCACTTTATTAGGCCCACAAAAAGGCAACTTTATAACAAATAAAAACTGAGACATAGCATGGATCACCCCAGTTACCCATCCAGTGATTACAAATGAAATACATGTTTTAGGATTCATGATTTTTAAGTAGTGAAGAGGCTTACAGATTGCTGTACACCTATCAAATGCCATAGCTATGAGTAACACCATCTCCACGCCTCCTATGATGTGAATAAAACATATCTGTGCCATACAACCTTGGAAAGAAATTACTTTGTATTCATTTAAGAGGTCTTTGATTATCTTGGGAACTGTGGTAGAGGAAAGACCCACATCAATGAGGGACAGGTTGGCCAGCAGGAAATACATGGGAGAATGTAGGTGAGAATCAAAAATTACCAAAAGCAAAATAAAAAGGTTTCCCAAGAGGACCCCTAAATAGAGCAACAAACATATCAAGATGAGAAAAAGTTTTTTCTCCCAAGAACAAGAAAGTGCCAGTAACACAATCTCAGTGACCACAGAGTCATTTAGTCCACCCATTGACTGGTACAGGAGAGTTGACTTTCAAGTTACCTGAGAATGAAAATTTAAAAGCGTAAGTATCACTGGCAGAAACATCTATCCCTTAATTGCCTTTCTAATTAAGTTAGATATAATTAATTGAGAGGAGAAAAATAAAGAATTTGGAGGAAATAAGGTTAGCAGCAAATTTACTATATAAAGGGGGATCTATGAGGGAAATATATGACTATAAATTTTGAAGATAGAGACAAAGGGGTTACTTTAATTTTCACCCCATACTTAAATATTTTTTTTCTCAAAGATTTCTAGATCATTATCTAGAATCCATGACCATTGCCCTAAGTATTTTTTTAATACCACATAATATCACATAAATATCTAATTCTCTATTCTCTTACCTGAACCTTTCTTAGTCTCTTAAATTTTCCCTTCTTGAAAAGCAGATGAACATAGGGGAAGGGAAGGAAAAATAAAATAAGATGAAAACAGAGAAGGAGGCAGAGCAAAGAGATTCTTAACTACAGAAAACAAACTGAGGTTTGCTGGAGGGCAGGAGGGAAGGGGGCTGGAGTAATTGGTTGATGGGCATTAAGGAGGGCACTCGAAGTAGTGAGCACTGGGTGATGTATGCAACTGATGAATCATTAAATTCTACCTCTGAAATGAATAATATAGTATATGTTAATTAAATTGAATTTAAATAAAAATTAATTTTTTTTTCATTCTTCACTGGGCTTATAGAGATCACCATGACAAAATTACTTGACTATATCCCATCACTCACTATATTGGGCTTTTAAGTTTAAATGGAATTCGGGTGCACAGGCTTAATATTAATACTAAGTTTATGACATGATTATCACCATTGGTCCAAGACCACTTTTAGTAAATAGATTACTTAATGACAAGCTAAAAACAAAATAAAATATTGTATAGCTGAGAGTAAAGAGGAGTTAATTTAATTATAAACAATAATTCTAATGATCACAGATAACAGATATGAGTGTCTCCTATATTTAGGGAATTGTGTTAAGTGTATTATGTTTTTCAAACCTCCTAATGACTGTATAAGATAGGTTCAGTTTTATTATCCCCACTTCACAAATGAAGCTGTGCCTGAGAAAGATGAAGTGGCAAAACTAGGAGTGGTGTATCTAGAGTTTTATGACTTGAGAATGTATTCTAACCAATGTTCTGTGCTTTTCAAGGCTAGCACTTCCAAGTACATTCTAACCCTCTCCAAGGATCAAGATGCATTAATCTTTTTCCTACATCTGAAATTTTTATTTCCCTTAATGTGTTGCACATAGCATTTCTCCTTCAAAAAATCAAATCTTTCAAGGATGGGGAGGGGGGTATCCTTCTTATTTTCCCTTTACTTTCTAAAAGCCCTTCACAGGTGAGTTTACCTTAACTTACACATTGTATTTACTGAACAAGCCACTTGTTCCAGAAAATTCTTTTAGAGAAGTTACCAAGAATTTAGTACACAATGGTCTACATATAAAAATGTCGTATATAATGAACAATTTTTAGCCCTTATCTTACATACTTGTTCTCCAAATTTGGTACTGTTGATCTTGAATTGTTTTTGAAATTTCTTCTGTCATCCGTTGCTGTTTTCTGTATTGGCTGCCTATCCCAAAGCATTTTCCATACAGTTTGTGATAAGAGAACACCTATCTATTTAGGAATTTGATGGAAACTTCTGAGTTTTGGAAGAATGTAGGTTCTTATCTTAGCTCTGGGACGAAATATGATAATCTATGTACCTTGGCCATGGATTGGTATAAGAGGGGCATGTAGCTGTTTTGATGAGATAAAGAACAATGCCTTTTGTGGAAGGTTTTCTTTCCCAGATTAAAATAGAAAGATTAATGTGGAGAAGTCTCTTTTTTGGGGCTCTTTTATCCTTGCATTCAAGATTAATGTGATGCTCAAAGATGCAGCACTCATGACCTTTGAGTAGCTACATGTTAAAGAAGATATTATGAACAGATAGAAAAATAATCCTGTCTAAAAGGTCTTTGATGTCAGAAAAAGGTCTACCTTCTGATATCCTATTGAGAAAAATAAAAACTTACTTTAAGAGACTGTAAATAAGGCAATGTTAACTTGAAGCTAGATGCATTTTTAATATTTGTATAACAGATCTCTCTTGGTTTTTCTCCTATATTTCTAACTTCTTTTTTTTAAAGATCTTATTTATTTGACAGAGAGACACAATGGGAGAGGGAACAGGAGCAGGGGAAGTGGAAGAGGGAGAAGCAGGCTTCCCTGCCACTCTAGGCAGGTAGCCCAGTGCAGAGCTTGATCCCAGGATCCTGGGATCATGACCTGAGCCAAAGGCAGATGCTTAACAACTGAGCCATCCAGGCACCCCTATTTCTAACTTCTTTTTTGTATATTTCACTGATGCATGGATTCTCTCTCCCACCCCTACCAGCCAGATTATGAAAGACTTCCCTATCTATAGCTCTATTCCTGGACTCTAGCATAATAAACCCAAGACTTTACTGTAGTACATAAAGGGACATCCCTCAAACACTTCAAAGTTAAAATGTGCAAGGGTGAACTCATAATTTCATCCTCTTTTTAATGCTTTAGGAAATATCATGAGTGTTCTCTCAGATGCTTAATCCAGGAGTCTTTGAGACACCTTTTATCCTCTCTCATCTTATATACCGAAGGAAAATTACACTTCCTGAATAGTTCTGTTTTGTTTCTTCCTCTTCACTTCCACTGTCAGTTTTATTTCAGGTCTATTTTTTTCTAATTAATGACCATAAAGGCTCTGAATGATCTCTCTGCCTTCAATCTTACCTACATTTCATACTTTCTACACTCTGCTTTCAGATTTGTCTATCTGAAGATCAAATATGGTGTTATACACAACTAATGAATCCTTGAATACTACATCAAAAACTAATGATGACTATATGTTGGCTAATTAAACATAATAAATAAAGATCAAATATGGTCATGTAACTCTCCTATTTCATTTTCTGGTTCTATCATTGTGGATATGTTAAAATCTAGTAGCATATCACATCAAGCTCTTTATACACTTGATCTTAGCCAAAAGGCCGAGAAGAGATAAACTGAATGTGTTACTCTATTTTTTCACATTTCTCTGCTCTTGCATATACTGTCATCTATGTTATTCCCGGTCATTACAAAGAGGAAACATATTTGCTTAAAAGGCCTGATAGACTTGGTTGCCATTCTAGATCTGCCACATATGATCCCTATAAACTAGGATATACTAGCCAATTATGCTAATGGTATTTATTTGTCTATAAATTGAGAGGTGTCTAACTTATATCTCCAGATTTTTTAAAAAAATTATTTAATTTTATTTTTTTCAGTGTTCCAAAATTCATTGTTTATGCACCACATCCAGTGCTCCATGCAATACAGGCCCTCCATAATACCCACCACCACGCTCACCCAAACCCCCCTCCAGAACCTCCAGTTTGTTTTTCAGTCTGAGAAACATATCCAGATGTTTGAAGATTTGAAAGTACATGGGTAAAACTATCTAGCAGAAATGTTAATTCCACTTTCCTTTATCCTTCAAAACTGAGATTAAATACAAGCTACTCTGGAGTATTCATTTATAACCCTAAGCAGAGTAGTATCTCTG
Source organism: Lontra canadensis (assembly GCF_010015895.1). Classification (NCBI taxonomy): domain Eukaryota; kingdom Metazoa; phylum Chordata; class Mammalia; order Carnivora; family Mustelidae; genus Lontra; species Lontra canadensis. The sequence continues at coordinate 27,465,846 of NW_022631006.1, forward strand.
AACTACTGTTATATCTTGTACCTTTTTAAAAATAAAATATATAATAATTTCTTTATAATATAATATAATATAATATATTATAATTTATTTGAGAAAAAGGGATTTTAGGCAATTTGTATACCCCAGTACTTAGCACAATTTCTGGCACAAGGTAGGCACTATCAAATGATAATCTTCACTGACATTCAAGAATACATGGTAGGCAAAATCAGGGCATAGAAGCTATTGTAGGATATTTGGTGGAGAATAAATCTTCACCAAATGACTTTGAGGTTTGAACTCATCGGCACCTGCTTGCTGATGGAGAATGGAAACCAATCTCCATCAGCAACCTCCTTGTCATGACATCATTCTCACAGAGTGATCTCAGCACCTCACAGTCACGAGTCGATCCTAAAATCTAATGCAGTAAAACTGGAAAAAGTACAAACTTTCCTCTTTATTTTTTGCCTCAAACAAAATGTGTATAATCATTACAGAGTATCTGGAACTGTCCTCAAATTATAGTAAAATATTAAAGCATCCTAAAGACGTATTGCTAAACTGAAAACATCACTGGATATTTGGGAAAAAATCAGTAATTTGAAAGAGCAGTATACTTTTTAAGCATAAGCCTCCAGTGGAAAGCTGTTTGGTACCTGAAGCAGAAAGAGAACTTTTAAACACACTTGAGTTTATGTTCAGAAGAATTTTTGAACACATGACATAGATTAGAACTTCAGATAAATGAAACTGAAAAAATAATTTGTTAAGTTAAAAAAAAGATTTTAAAATAACATATAATGTAAATGTATGTATAGAAATATTTAGGTTTTATAGTATCTTTAATTTGTGGGTTTTTAAGTGATTTTATTTTTTCCTAAATATGAACTCTTATTTTCTATATTTTATAAGTAACATTTTAAAAGAGAATTTGAAATTAGTTTAAGAAATAAGAAAAACGATCTAGTAGTAATTTTATAAATAGCAGTATTGTATAGTAACTAATAGCAAGCATTCTGGGGACAGACTACCTGGATTCGAATCTCCATCTCCTTGATTTATGAACTATGTGTCCTTGGGTGAGTTGCTTCAATTCTCTCTCCCTGAATTTCCTCATCTGTAAAATAGGGATGATAATAGTACTTACCTTATACTGTTGTTGTTGTGAGGATTAAATGAGTTAATACACGGACAACAGCAGAGTATGCTGTGGCACATAATAAGTATTTAATACATTTTAAAAAATAATTATAATGATTTTTAAGACTTGATCATTCAGTTCTTTCTGAACATAAGATAGCTTGCTCTGCCAGACTGTACTCATTTGCAATGAAATAACCAAGATATAATGTTCCATGAATTCCCATGAATCTAATATCAGAGGAAAAAAAAGGCATGGAAAATTGAAACCCCTTCACATATCAATTTAATAAAGATACGGGCTCTTTGAAGAGAAATTCATCTCACAATATTATCAAAATGATAATTATCAAAATGATACCAGAACATGTATAAAATTATGTGAGTAAAAATTATTCAAATAAAGAGAATGAGCAAAAAGAACCTTAAGATAAAGGAGAAAGAAGATTTGGGAATGAAATGTAACCAGTTCTTGGGGAGTTAGAGAGCAGGTTTCATGCGCAGGTGCAGGTCTCACTCAGCAGGAGCTTCAAGAGACTGAGACGTACAGACAGTTCACACCCTTTTGAATTGCCACCATTTCTTGAGACAGATAGCTATAAATAGTTCTTACCATTTGGAAGGGAGTCAGCTGGATTAGATGGTAGGACTGGGCAGAGTCCTAATTGCTTCTAATGGAAACCAGGTCTTTTGTGTACACTGGTTTTCCCAAAGGTAAATTATCACAACAGATCCAAGGAAATCAAGCAGTTCAATGTGTTGATCTGTGATTTTGTGCTCTGATACACTTTTTTTTTCAAATTAGAGAATTTTAGGTTAACATTAGATGTTCATTGTGTTATTGCAAGTTATATAAACCATTGATGGTATTAGTTGGGCACCACTATCACGTTTATGAAAACTATCACATTATACCCATAATGGTTTGTCTAACTTGGAATTTTGAGAAATAATGAATTAATACTTGAACATATCAAGGGGAGTTCCAAAAATAGTGAAATATTAGATTGGCAAAATCTCATTTGGTATTTTAACAACTTTTTGAAAGCTTAATATGTATACTTTAAAATTTATCCAGTTAAATGTATTACTCAGTAATTTAAAATAAATTTATGGAGTTGTATAACCATTATCATTATTCAGTTTTAGAATAATTCAATCTCCCTAAAATGTTCCTTGTGCCTATTTGTAGTTAATCCCCACTTCCATTCCCAGATCCAGGCAACAAGTAATTTGTTTAATGAATCCAGAGATTTACTTTAGAATCAATTCAATTTACCAAACTGAAGCTTCTTGAGTGAAGGGAGGGCTGTGTTGTCTTGAGGAAGGACACTTCTACATAGCCATAACTATTTTTTAAGTTGTTACTAAGCCATTATTTATTAGTTTTTTAAGCTTTAGGTATTATAAGTATGGAGTGCAGAACAAACATGCTCCCCCCCACCGCCAGCAATTTGCAAAGAATCAAGAGGCTGGTTGACAGGTTGAAAAATTTTCTCTATTTCTGTAATACCTTTGCAGAAGGCTTTTTAGTACGTTATCAAAACTACCTTACTCACTTACTAAAGTGAGTAAGGTAGCTTTTTACTCACTTACTAAAGTGCTCTATCTTTTAAAAATTGTAAACCCTGTTAATTATATCATTTCTTTGATTTTTTTTTTTTTTGTAACTAGATTGAAATTTTGGCTCTAGAATTTTCTATGTGTCTTTAAAAGTTCCTCCAGTGGGAAAGAAGGCCTCCCACTCATATCACATAGGGATAGGGAGGAATTCCTTTGACCCACAGGCCAGTTATCTTCAGGATCCCACAAGCTTCAGGCTGCTGCAGAAGACCCTTGGGATCCATTCCATCCTGGGCACAGGTCACATACATTTCAGAGTAGTCCTTACCTCCGAAACAGCATTAAGTTGTTTTAACAACAGGCAGTTTCACAGTTTGGAGTCTTTTTCCTGTCTCAGAATCTAAACAAATCACTCTCCCTCCATTATAACAGGCCACCCAGAGCTTCCCCTCAGCATAGATACACATCCCATCTGGAATTTGTTCTTCTTTCTCCAGCTTGTAAACACTTCTGCAGTTGGAGATCTTTCCTGTCTGTAGGTCATAGTTAAAGACATCCACCAAGTAGGACAGGCTGCCGATGTAATAGAAGATTTTGTGATCCAGGGATTAATCCAAACCATGAGATATCTACCTGCTCAAAATACTTTTCTGCTTGGTGGTCCAGAAAGAGGGAGTACAGGGACCCGTGGTGCCACCCCAGAGCTGCCGGGTGGTCTCCTCGGCCATGGTGCCAGCAAAATATCTCCCAGCAGGATCTACCTTCCCATTATTGAACCAATTGTTTTTCTGGTCTTTATCTCCTGTGGCCAGGGCAACTGCTGAGTGATCTTCCCAGTTCAGAGCACAGAACTTTGTTCCAATGGTGGTGACATAGCCTCCTCCCTGGTGAAGGGATCAGAGCTGATGGGGACATCCACAGTCACTTGCTGCACACACTTGCTGAGCGAATCCCACTGGCAAAGTTTTTTTGCAAGAATATAAAGAGCAGTGAGATGGATGCCTTCTCCTGCACCGGAGACTCCCGCACCAGCTATTCTCCCACAAAACACACTCGATCTTAATGGAAGACATTATTACCCGAAAGCTGTCTTGGTGTCAGTGACCCTTGGAGAACTGGCTCCACAGCCACAATTTGATACTGTTATTTTTCCTATTCTTCAAAGGATAATGAGAATAATCAAAATTTTGGGGGTTATTAGACACTGATTTTGATTTTGAACTGTCACTAATTTCTGTAGAAAGAAAATGCTACTGTGGACAGTCAGAAATAGGGGTTTGTAGCAATCAGGTGGCCAATGAAATTTTGTCTGTGCCTATCTCAGAGTGTGCTGTGTGTTTTCCTAAATCTATTCTTCAGTTATGTCTATACTTTGAGATAAAAATTGGCATAAGTACACTGACAATTGGAATATTTCCATATTGGTTACCTAAGTCATGAAATGAGATCTGTTATGATAAAAAAAGCCAAGTGAAGCAAATTAGATCTAATTAACCTACTAAAATAATAAACCAAAGTAATATTTCACTTTAAGAAGAATTGTAGAGATTAGTACTATTATCAGTGAATTCAAAGATGGAGAGTTTTGGGGTGCCTGGGTGGCACCGTCAGTTAAATGCCCAACTCTTTGTTTCATTTCAGGTCATGATTTCAGGGTCATGGGATGGTCAGACTCCAAGCTCAATGCAGGGTCTGCTTAAGCTTCTCTCTCCCTCTGCCCCTCCACCCTGCTCTCTCTCCCTCAAACAGGTAAGTAAGTCTTTAAAAAAAAAAACGTAGAGTTTTTGTTTTGTGTGTGTGTGTGTGTGTGTGTGTGTTTCAATTGTAAGAATACTTGATACTTGAGGCACCTGGATGACTCAGTTGGTAGAGTGTGTGATTCTTGATCTCACAGTTGTAAATTCAAGTCACTACTGGGTGTAGAGATTACTTAAAAGTAAATATTTTAGGGCACCTAGGTGGCTCAGTGGGTTAAGCCTCTGCCTTCACCTCAGGTCATGATCTTAGGATCCTGGGATCAAGCCCCCCATCGGGCTCTCTCTCTCCTGCTTCCCCCTCTCTCTCTGCCTGCCTCTCTGCCTATTTGTGATCTCTCTCTGTCAAATAAATTAATAAAATCTTAAATTTTTTTTTTCTTAAGAAAAGAATACTTAAGGGGTGCCTGGGTGGCTCAGTGGGTTAAAGCCTCTGCCTTCAGCTCGGGTCATGATCTCAGAGTCCTGGGATTGAGCCCCGCATCGGGCTCTCTGCTCAGCAGAGAGCCTGCTTCCTCCTCTCTCTTTGCCTGCCTCTCTGCCTACTTGTAATCTCTGTCAAATAAATAAATAAATAAAATCTCAAAAAAAAAAAAAAAAGAAGAATACTTGAGGGACCCCTGGGTGGCCCAGTCAATTAAGTGTTTGCCTTCAACTCAGATCATGATCCAGGAGTCCTGGGATGGAGTCCCACATGCAGCTCCTTGCTCAGCAGGGAGCCTGCTTCTCCCTCTGCCTCTGAGGCTTCCCCTGCTTATATTCTATCTCTCTCTGTCAAATAAATAATTCAAATCTTAAAAACAAAACAAAACAAAAGAATACTTGGTACTTAATCTAAGAATACTTTATCTGCTTTCTTAACAGAGTTTTAAGTGTCCAGTACAATGTTGTTAACTGCAGATAGAGTGTTGTTCAGTAGATCTCTAGAGCTTAACTCTAGAACTGAAACTTTCTATTGAATAACAACTCTTAATTTCCCTCTCCCTTCTAGTCCATGGAAACCATCATTCTACTTTCTGTTTTTATGATTTGATTATCTTATTTAAAAAATTTTTTTAAAAGATTGTATTTATTTATTAGAGCAAACATTGGGGAGGGGGAGGAACAGAGGTAGAAGGAGAAGAGAGGGACAAGCAGACTCCCCGTTGAGTGGGGAGCCTTACCTAGGGCTCAATCCTAGGATCCTGAGATCATGACCTGAGCTGAAGTTACCCATTTAGCTGACTGAGCCACACAGGAGCCCATGATTTGATTATTTTAGATACCTCAGATAAGTGAGATCATGTAGCATTTGTTCTTTGATGACTGGCTGATTTCACTTAGTGTAATGTCCTCTAGGTTCATCTGTGTTGTTGCACATGACATGATTTCCTTCCTTTTTGAGGCTCTGTAATATTTCATTGGATGTATATAAAACATTTTCTTTCTTCATTCATCCATCGAGGGACATCGGATTATTTCTGTATCTTGGCTATTGTGAACAATGCTGCAATGAATGTAAGAGTGTAGATATCTCTTTGAAATGAAATAAAACTGATTCCTTTAAATATAAACTCAGAAGTGGGATTGCTATATAATAAGATAGTTCTATTTGTAATATTTTGAAGAACTTCCATACTGTTTTCCAAAATGTGGTACTAATTAACATTCCCATGAACAGTGTACACGAGCTCCTTTTTCTGCACATTTATTGCCAACATTCATTCTCTCTTGTCTCTTTTATAATAACCACTGTAACATGTGAGGTGGTATCTTATTGTGATTTTGATATGCATTTCTGTGATGATCAGTGATCTTGAGTACCTTTTCATATATCACTGGCCATTTTTATGTCTTCTTTTGAGAAATGTCTATACAGGTCCTTTGCCCATTTTAAAATTGGATTATTTGGTTTTTGCTGTTGAGTGGCCTGAGTTCTTTTTTGTATGTATATATATAGAGAGAGTTGTATTTTATATGTATACACTATAGTATATATATATATATATACTATTCTATATAATATAAAGGCAACCTATAGAATGGGAGAAACTACTTAGAAACTATACTTCTCATAAGTGTTAATACTATATATATATTTTTATAGTATATATATTATATGATATATGTAGATTGTATGATATATGTAGATCACTTGGGATAAAAATGACATTTGAACAATATTAAGTCTTCTAGTTCATGAATGTGAGAAATCTTTTCATTATTTATGTCTACTTCAATTTTTTACATTGGTGTTCCATAGTTTTCCATGTAGAAGTTTTACCTCCTGGATTAAATTTATTCTTATGCCTTTTATTCTTTTGGTGGTAGTGTAAATGGGATTGTTTTAATTTCCTTTTCAAATGTTTATTGTTAATGTACAGACATGCAATGATCTTTTGTATTCTGATTTTGTATTCTACAACATAACTCAGTTTTTTCTTAGTTCTACAGTTTTTTGGTGTATGTGTGAGGAGCCCTTACAGTTTTTATCATGTGCAAACGAAATAATTTTACTTATTTATGGCTTAGTTGCTTTTTATTTCTTTTTCTCATCTAATTTCTTTGGCTAGAACTTCCAGTACTGTATCGAATAGATATTGGATGAGTTGACCGCCTTGCCTTGTTCCTGTCCTTAGAGGAAAAGCTTTCTGTTTTTCTCCAATGATTATGTTAGCTGTGAGAATTTTATGTATAACCTTTATGATATTGAAGTTATTTCCTTCCATATCATTTCTTGGGAGTTTTAATCACGCAAAGGCATTTTTAAATGCTTTTACTTCATTTATTGAGATGATTGTATGATTTTTATCTTTTATTCTGTTAACATTCTGTACCATAATAATTGATTTGTATATGTTGACTCTTCCTTAAATCCCAGGGATAAATTTTACCTGGTCATGGTGCATGATCATTTTAATCTTTGAATTTTGGTTTGCATGTAATTTGTTGAGAATTTTTACATCTATATTGATTGGGAATATTGGTCTGTAGTTTTCTTTTTTGTAGTGTCTTTGTCTATTTTTTTAAGTTTTTGTTTAAATTCTAGTTATTTAAAATACACTGTAATACTGGTTTTAGGTATACGATAGAGTGACTCAGCAATTCCATACAACACCCAGTGCTCATCAAAACAAATATACTCCTTAATCCCCATTACCTATTTAACCCATTGCCCCATACACATGCACTCTGGTAAACATCTCTTTGTTCTCTACAGTTAAGAGACTGTTTCTGGGTTTGCCCCCTCTCTCTTTTTCCCCTTCCCTTATTCATTTTGTTTCTTAAATTCCACATGAATGAAATCATATGGTATTTGTCTTTCTCTGACTGACTTGTTTTGCTTAGCATAATACTCTCTAGGTCCATCCATATCATTGCAAATGGCAAGATTCCATTCTTTTTAATGGCTGAGTAATATTTCTATTGTATAAATATATGCCACATCTTCTTTATCCCTTCAGCAGTTGATGGACACTTAAGCTGTTTCCATAACTTGGCTGTTGTAGTGCTAATGTGAGACCTGAAACCATAAAAATCCTGGATGAGAACACACACAGTAACTTCCTTGATATCAGCCAGAGTAACTTCTTTCTAGATATGTTTCCTGAGGCAAGGGAAACAAAAGAGACAACATCAAAATAAAAACCTTATGCACAGCAAAGGAAATGACTAAACTAAATGTCTTTGCTTATTTTTTTATATCAAGGCCTTCTAAATATTAATAGTGGCCTCATAAAATGAGTTTGGAAGTGTTCTCTTCTGTTTAACTTCTATAAAGAGTTTGAAGGATTGATGTTAATTCTTGTTTAAATGTTTGGTTGAATTTACCAGTGAAGCCATCTGGTTATGGGCTTTTCTTTTTTGTGAAGCTTTTGATTAGTCGTTCTATCTCCTTACTCATTATTGGTCAGTTCAGGTATCTGTTTGTTCATGATTCAATTTTGGCAGGTTGTGTATTTCTAGGATTTTATCCATTTATTTTAGGATATTCATTTTTTTGTCAGGTAATTGTTTATAATAGTCTTTTATGATCTTTTAAATTCCTGTGTTAATAGTCTTAAGATCTCCTTTTATTTTCTTGAAAAAAAATTTATTTCTTTTTGTTTCACTTGAGCCCCATTTATTAGTCCAGATAAAAGTTTGTTAATTTTGTTTATATTTTTTAAAAAAATGTAGGGTAGTTAGTTTCTCTTTTTTCTCTATTTTGTTTATTTCTGTAACAAGCCACCTTCCCCTTTCCTTTGTTTTTAGTTTCCCTCAGACATCCAGCCTATGCTGGTTCATCAATACCAGTGAAAGGAAGATAGAAACTGGCCCCTCAGGTGGTGCATCAAAAGACTATGGCCCTTGGATGCTGGTTCTACTCTCTCCTTCCTCTATGGGAAATGTATAGGGCTGATGTGATCTCTCTAGACACTGAGTTGTGCTAACTTGAGGCAAGGGCTCACACAGATAATGAGAGATTGCTCTTCTTTCTCAGTATAATGTGTCTATTCTTGGTGTTTTGTTTATGTGAGGTACTATAACTTTTTAACCGGATTCTAAGCCTCTCAAAAAGGTATTTTGGACTGTATGTTGTCAAATAAGTATTTCTGTAGGGGAATAAGGGCTGGGACTTCCTATTCTACCATCTTGTTGACTTTACTCTCTCAAAGATGCAGTTTGATTCCTACCACAATCTCTTTTGACTTGGCTATTTGACCTGTGCAGAAGTCTTGATGTATTTCTAAGGAAAACAATGTATTATGTTATACTTAATTAGGTAATAATTCTAATTATACCTGTTGTTTCATATATGAATTTATTGCTGTATTAAATCACTATGTATTTTTGATTCCTGGTACATAGTTATTAACCTACTAAATGCATTTCACTGTGTGTATTTTTAGCAAAAATTTTTCCCAGTATGGTTAACATACAGTGTTATATTAGTTTCAGGTGTATAATATAGTGATTCAACAGTTCTATACACTACCCAGTGCTCATCATGACAAGTATACTCCTTAATCCATGTCACCTCTTTTACACATTCCTCTATCACTTCACCTCTGGTAACTATCGGTTTGTTCTCTGTAATTAAGAATCTTTTCTTATTTTTTCTTGGTTTTCCCACCAACTTTTTCCCTTTGCTCATTTGTTTTATTTCTTAAATTCCACAAGAGTGAAATCATGGTATTTGTCTTTCTCTTAGTGTTCTATTCTCTACCTCCATCCATATCATAGCAAATATCTAGATCCCACTCTTTTTATGGCTGAATAATATTCCATCGCTTATATATCATGTCTTCTTTATCCATTCATTTATCGATGGACACTTGGGCTACTTTCATAATTTAGCTGTTGTAAGTAATGCTGAAATAAACATAGGGGTGCATGTATCCCTTTAAAATAATATTTTTAGGGTCCCTGGGTGGCTCAGTTGGTTAAGCAACTGCCTTTGGCTCAGATCATGATCCTGGAGTCCTGGGATTGAGTTCCACATTGGCCTCCCTGCTAGGCGGGGAGTCTGCTCTCCCTCGGACTTCTCTACTCTCATGTGCTCTTTCTCTCTCTCTCAAATAAATAAATAAATAAATAAATAAAATCTTTTTTTTTTAAATAATGTTTTTGTATTTGGGGGGTAAATATCCAGTACTATGATTGCTGGATCATAGGGTAGTTCTATTTTTAACTTTTTGAGATACCTCATACTGTTTTTTGGAGTGGCTGCACCAGTTTGCATTCTCACCAACAGTGCAAGAAGATTCCTTTTTCTTCATATCCTTATCAAAACTTGTTATTTCTTCTGTTGTTGCTTTTAGCCATTCTGACAAGTGTGAGGTGATACCTTATTGCAGTTTTGATTTACATTTCCCAGATGATGAATGATATTGAGCATCTTTGAATGTGTCTTTTGGCCATCTGTATGCTTTCTTTGGAGAAATGTCTGTTCATTTCTTTTGCTCATTTTTAATTAGATTATTTGGTTTTTGGGTGTTGAATTTAATAAGTTCTTTGTACATTGTAGATACTACCCTTTCTCAGATATGTCATTTGCAAAATACTTCTCCTATTCACTATTTTGCCCTTTAGTTTTCTTGATTATTTCCTTTGTTGTGCAGAAGCCTTTTATTTTGATGTAGTCCCAATAATTTATTTTTTAGTTTGTTTTTCTTGTGCAGGAGACATTGTTAGAAAAATGTTGCTATAGACAATGTCAAAGAAGTTATTGTCTGTTTTCTCTTATAGGAATTTTATGATTTCAGGTCTCACATTTAACCCTTTAATTCATTTTGAATTCATTTTTGGGTATGGTGTAAGGTGGTTGTCGGCTTTTTTTTTTTTTTCTTTTTTATATACCTGATCGGTTTTCCCAAAACCATGGTTGAAGAGACTGTCTTTTTCCCCTTGGATATTCTTTTTTGCTTTGTTGAAGATTAAGTGACCATAGAGTTTTGGGTTTATTTCTGGGTTTTCTAATCTATTCCATTGATCTATGTGTGTATTTTTGTGCCAATACCATTTGTTTTGACTACTACAGCTTTGTAATAAGATTGAAGTCTGGAATTCTGATGCCTCCAGCTTTGTTTTTCTGTTTCAAGATTGTTTTGGATATTTGGGGTTTTCGTATTTCCATACAAGTTTTAGGATTGTTCATTCTGGTTCTGTAAAGAATGCTGTTGGTACATTGAAAGACTTTGCATTGAGTGTCTAGATTGCTTTGGGTAGTATAGGCATTTTAACAATATTTATTCTTCAATCTATGTGGATGGGATGTGTTCCCATTTTTTTGTGTCATCTTAAATTTCTTTCATCAGTTTTATGTAGTTTTCAGAGTTCAGGTCTTTCATTTCTTTTATTAGGTTTATTCCTAGGTGCCTTATTATTTATGGTTCAATTGTAAATGGATTGTTTTCTTAATTTCTCTTTCTGTTGTTTCATTATTGGTGTATAGAAGTGCAACAGATACCTGCATATTGATTTTGTATCCTGAACCATTTTTGAATTCATCAGTTCTAGCAGTTTTTTTGGTGGAGTCTTTGGGCTTTCTATATATAGTATTATGTCATCACAAATGGTGAAAGTTTGGCTTCTTCCTTACTGAATTAGATGCATTTTATTTCTTTTCATTGTCTGATTGCTTTGGGTGGGATTTCTAGTACCATCTTGATTAAAAGTGATGAGGGTGGACATCCTTGTCTTTTTCCTGACCTTAGGGGAAGAGCTCTCAATTTTGACCATTGACTTTGAGGTTAGCTATGGGTTTTTCATTTATGGTCTTTATTATGTTGAGATATATTCCCTCTAATCCTACTTTTTTGAGGGATTTATCTTGAATGGATATTGTACTTTGTCAAATGCTTTTTCTGCATCTATTGAAGTGATCATATGGTTTTTTTATCTTTTCTCTTGTTGATGTGTCATATCATGGTGGTTGATTTGTGAATATTAAACCACACTTATATGAGAATGGAAATGGGAATAATCCTGGGAATAATTTCACTTAATTGTGGCAAATGGCGTTTTTTTTTATTAACATATAATGTATTATTAACCCCAGGGGTACAGTTCTGTGAATCGCCAGATTTACACACTTCACAGCACTCACCATAGCACATACCCTCCCCAATGGCCATAACCCCACCACCCTCTCCCTACCCCCTCCCCTTAGCCACCCTCAGTTTATTTTGTGAGATTAAGAGTCTCTTACGGTTTGTCTCCCTCCTGATCCCATCTTGTTTCATTTATTCCTTTCCTACCCCCCAAATCCCCCACGTTACATCTCCATTTCCTCATATCAAGGAGATCATATGATAGTTGACTTTCTCCAATTGACTTATTTCGCTAAGCATAATATCCTCTAGTTCCATCCACATCGTTGCATATGGCACGATTTCATTTCTTTTGATGGCTGCATAGTATTCCATTGTATATATATATACCACTTCTTATTTATCCATTCATCTATTGATGGACGTCTAGGTTCTTTCCATAGTTTGGCTATTGTGGACATTGCTGCTATAAACATTCAGGTGCACGTACCCCTTCAGAGCACCATGTTTGTATCTTTAGGATATATAACCAGTAGTGCAATTGCTGGGTCATAGAGTAGCTCTATTTTCAACTTTTTGAGGAACCTCCATGCTGTTTTCCAGAGTGCTTGCACCAGCTTGCATTCCCACCAACAGGGTAGGAGGGTTCCCCTTTCTCCACATCCTTGCCAGCATCTGTCATTTCCTGACTTGTTAATTTTAGCCATTCTGACTGGTGAGAGGTGATATCTAATTGTGGTTTTGATTTGTATTTCCCTGATGCCGAGTGATGTGGAGCACTTTTCCATGTGTCTGTTGGCCATCTGGATGTCTTCTTTGCAGAAATGTCTGTTCGTGTCATCTGCCCATTTCTGGATTGGATTATTTGTGGGTGTTGAGTTTGAAAAATTCTTTATTGATTTTGGATACTAGCCCTTTATCTGATATGTTATTTGCATATATCTTCTCCTATTCTGTCAGTTGTCTTTTGGTTTTGTTAACTGTTTCCTTTGCTGTGCAAAAGCTTTTGATCTTGATGAAATCCCAATAGTTCATTTTTGCCCTTGCTTCCCTTGCTTTTGGTGCTGTTCCTAGGAAGAAGTTGCTGTGGCTGAGGTCGAAGAGGTTGCTGCCTGTGTTCTTCTTGAGGATTTTGATGGATTCCTTTCTCACATTGAGGTCCTTCATCCATTTGGAGTCTATTTTCGTGTATGGTGTAAGGAAATTGTTCGGTTTCATTTTTCTGCATGTGGCTGTCCAATTTTCCCAATACCATTTGTTGAAGAGACAGTCTTTTTTTCCATTGGACGTTCTTTCCTGCTTTGTTGAAGATTAGTTGACCATAGAGTTGAGGGTCTGTTTCGGGGCTCTCTATTCTGTTCCATTGATCAATATATCTGTTTTTGTGCCAGTACCATACTGTCTTAATGATGACAGCTTTGTCATAGAGCTTGAAGTCTGGAATTGTGATGTCACCAACTTTGGCTTTCTTTTTCAACATTCCTCTGGATATATGAGGTCTTTCCTGGTTCCATACAAATTTTAGGATTACTTGTTCCATTTCTTTGAAAAAAAAAATGGATGGTATTTTGATAGGGATTGCATTAAATGAGTAGATAGCTTTAGGTAGCATAGACATTTTCACAATATTTTGTTCTTCCAATCCATGAGCATGGAACATTTTTCCATTTCTTTATGTCTTCCTCAATTTCTTACATGAGTTAATTATAGTTTTCTGAGTACAGATTCTTTGCCTCTTTGGTTAGGTTTATTCCTAGGTATCTTATGGTTTTGGGTGCAATTGTAAATGGGATTGACTCCTTAATTTCTCTTTCTTCTGTCTTGTTGCTGGAGTATAGAAATGCAACCGTTTTCTGTGCATTGATTTTATAACCTGACACTTTACTGAATTCCTGTTCAAGATCTAGCAGATTTGGAGTGGAGTCTTTTGGGTTTTCCACATATAGTATCATAACATCTGCAAAGAGTGATACTTTGACTTCTTCTTTGCTGATTTGGATGCCTTTAATTTCTTTTTGTTTTCTGATTGCTGAGGCTAGGACTTCTAGTACTATGTTGAATAGCAGTGGTGATAATGGGCATCCCTGTCATATTCCTGACCTTAGTGGAAAAGCTTTCAGTGTTTCTACATTGAGAATGATATTTGCGGTGGGTTTTTCATAGATGGCTTTGATGATATTGAGGTATGTACCCTCTATGCCTACACTTTGAAGAGTTTTGATCAGGAAAGGATGCTGTACTTTGTGAAATGATTTTTTCAGCATCTATTGAGAGTATCATATGGTTCTTGTTCTTTCTTTTATTAATGTATTGTATCACATTGATTGATTTGAGGATGTTGAACCAAACTTTCAGCCCTGGAATAAATCCCACTTGGTCGTGGTGAAAATCCTTTTAATGTACTGTTGGATCCTATTGGCTAGTATTTTGGTGAGAATTTTTGCATCTGTGTTCATCAAGGATATTGATCTGTAATTCTCTTTTTCAATGGGATCCTTTGATGGTTTTGGGATCAAGGTGATGCTGGCCTCATAAAATGAGTTTGGAAGTTTTCCTTCCATTTCTATTTTTTGGAACAGTTTCAGGAGAAAATGAATTAATTCTTCTTTAAATGTTTGGTAGACCCTGGGAAGCCTTCTGGCCCTGGGCTCTTGTTTGTTGGGAGATTTTTGATGACTGTTTTAATCTCCTTACTGGTTATGTGTCTGTTCAGGTTTTCTATTTATTCATGGTTCAGTTGTGGTAGTTTATATGTCTCCAGGAATGCATCCATTTCTTCCAGATTGTCAAATTTGCTGACATATAGTTGCTCATAATAGGTTCTTGTTATTGTTTGTATTTCTTTGGTGTTGGTTGTGATCTCTCCTCTTTCATTCATGATTTTATTTATTTGGGTCCTTTCTCTTTTCTTTTTGATAAGTCTGGCCAGGGGTTTATCAATCTTATTAATTCTTTCAAAGAACCAGCTCCTAGTTTCTTTGATTTTTTTTTTTTTGCTTTGTTTTGGTCTCTATTTCATTGATTTCTGCTCTGATCATTGTTATTTCTATATTCCTACTGGGTTTAGGCTTTCTTTGCTTTTCTTTCTCCAGCTCCTTTAAATGTAGGGTTAGGTTGTGCACTTGAGACCTTTCTTGTTTCTTGAGAAAAGCTTGTACCACTATATATTTTCCTCTCAGGACTACCTTTGCTGTTTCCCACATATTTTGAATGGTTGTCTTTTCATTATCATTTGTTTCCATGAATTTTTTCAATTCTTCTTTAATTTCCTGGTTGACCCATTCATTTTTTAGAAGGATGCTGTTTAGTTTCCATGTATTTGGATTCTTTCCAAATTTCCTATTGTGTTTGAGTTCTAGTTTCAGAGCATTGTGGTCTGAAAATATGCAAGGAATGATCCCACTCTTTTGATACTAGTTGAGACCTGATTTATGATCCAGGATGTGATCTATTCTGGAGAATGTTCCATGCGAACTAGAGAAGAATGTGTATTCTGTTGCTTTGGGATGAAATGTTCTGAATATATCTGTGATATCCATCTGGTCCAGTGTGTCATTTAAGGGCTTTATTTCCTTGTTGATCTTTTGCTTGGATGATCTGTCCATTTCAGTGAGGGGAGTGCTAAAGTCCCCTACTGTTACTGTCAATGTGTTTCTTTGTTTTTGCTCTTAATTGGTTTATATAGTTGGCTCCTCCCATGTTAGGGGCATAGATATTTAAAATTGTTAGATCTTCTTGTTGGACAGACCCTTTTAGTATGATATAGTGTCCTTCCTCATCTCTTATTATAGTCTTTGGCTTAAAATCTAATTGATCTGATATAAGGATAGCCACCTCAGCTTTCTTTTGATGTTCATTAGCATGGTACCTTGTTTTCCACCCCCTCACTTTAAATCTGGAGGTGTCTTTGGGCTAAAATGAGTTTCTTGTAAGCAGCATATTGATGAATTTTGTTTTTTTTCCATTCTGATACCCTGTGTCTTTTGATTGGGGCATTTAACCCATTTACATTCAGGGTAACTATTGAGAGATACGAATTTAGTGCCATTATATTGCCTGTAAGGTGACTGCTACTGTATATTGTCTCTGTTCCTTTCTGATCTACTACTTTTAGGCTCTCTCTTTACTTAGAGGACCCCTTTCAATATTTCCATGTAGAGCTGGTTTGGCATTTGCAAATTCTTTTAGTTTTTGTTTGTCCTGGAAGCTTTTTCTCTCTCCTTCTATTTTCAATGATAGCCTAGCTGGATATAGTATTCTTGGTTGTATGTTTTTCTTGTTTAGTGCTCTGAATATATCATGCCAGTCCTTTCTGGCCTGCCAGGTCTCTGTGGATAAGTCTGCTGCCAATATAATATTTTTACCATTGTATGTTACAGACTTCTTTTCCCGGGCTGCTTTCAGGATTTTCTCTTTGTCGCTAAGACTTGTAAATTTTACTATTAGGTGATGGGGTGTGGACCTATTCTTATTGATTTTGAGGGGGGTTCTCTGTGCCTCCTGGATTTTGATGCTTGTTCCCTTCGCCATATTAGGGAAATTCTGTACAATAATTCTCTCCAATATACCTTCTGCTCCCCTCTTTCTTCTTCTTTTGGAATCCCAATTATTCTAATGTTGTTTTGTCTTATGGTGTCACTTATCTTTCAAATTCTCTCCTTGTTGTCCAGTATTTGTTTGTCTCTCTTTTGCTCAGCTTCTTTATTCTCTGTCATTTGGTCATCTCTATCACTAATTCTTTCTTCTGCCTCATTTATTCTAGCAGTAAGAGCCTCCATTTTTGATTGCACCTCATTAATAGCTTTTTTGATTTCAACTTGGTTCGATTTTAGTTCTTTTATTTCTCCAGAACGTGATTTTATTTCTCCAGAAAGGGATTCTCTAATATTTTCCATGTCTTTTTCAAGCCCGGCTAGCACATTGAGTATTGTCATTGTGAACTCTAAATCTGACATATTACCAGTGTCTCTGTTGATTAGGTCCCTAGCCTTCGGTACTGCCTCTTGTTCTTTTTTTTTTTTTTTTTTTTTTTTTTGTGCTGAGTTTTTCCATCTTGTCATTTTGTCCTTTCAGAAAGTGGTCAATTTTCTTTTTCTAGAATGCTGCTCTTCTTCTCTTCGATCTCCTGTTGGACTTGTTGGTGTTCACAATGTTTTGATAAGCTATCTAGCTGATCTCCTGCTACCTGATGTCATCTGAGCCCTCTACTTCTTTGCCATCTTGAGTCCTCAATCCAAATCATTATTTTAAAGGTACCTGAAGGAATAATCAGGCATAGAAACCACTGTGGGAACCAGCACCTGGAAGGAAAACATCAAGCATAGTCTCTGGATTGCTGGAGGTTCAGTGAGGGCTACTCTTGAGAGTTATAAACTCTAAGGGCACTCAATCAAAGAAGAAATCCCACCATACTGTGAGATTTACCTCCAGGAGGTTGGCCTGTGCATCCTGGATTTTGATGCTTTTTCCCTTTGCCATATTAGGGAAATTCTCTACAATTGTTCTCTCCAATATACCTTCTGTTCCCCTCTCTCTTTCTTCTTCTGGAATCCTAGTTATTTTAATGTTGTTTTGTCTTATGGTATCACTTATCTCTTGAATTCTCCCCTCGTGGTCCAGTAGTTGTTTGTCTCTCTTTTGCTCAGCTTCTTTATTCTCTGTCATTTGGTCTTCTATATCACTAATTCTCTCTTCTGCCTCATTAATCCTAGCAGTAAGAGCCTCCAGTTTTTAAAAAATTATTATTCATTTGTTTGACACAGAGAGAGAGAGTGAGTGCATGCACAAGCAGGCAGAGCAGCAGGCAGAGAGAGAGGGAGAAGCAGACTCCCTGCTGAGCAGAGAGCCTGATGCAGTGCTCAATCCCAGGACCCTGAGATCATGACCTGAGCCAAAGGCAGAGCCTTAACCCCCTGAGCCACGCAGGCATCCCAAGAGTTTCCATTTTTGATTGCACCTCATTAATAGCTTTTTTTGATTTCAACTTGGTTAGATTTTAGTTCTTTTATTTCTCCAGAAAGGGCTTTTATTTCTCCAGACAGGGTTTTTCTAATATCTTCCATGCCTTTTTTTGAGACTGGCTAACACCTTGAGAATCATCAGTCTGAACTCTAGATCTCACATATTACCAATGTCCTTATTGATTAGGTCACTGGCCTTTGGTACTGCCTCTTGTTCTTTTTTTTTTTTTTTTTTTTTTTTTTTTTTTTGTGGTGAGTTTTTCTGCCTTGTCATTTTATCCAGATAAGAATATATGAAGGAGTGAATAAAATACTAAAAGGGTGGCAAAGACCCCAGCAAAATGTGCTTTAACCAAATCAGAGGAGACCCCAAATTGGGGGGGCGAGGAGGTAAAAAGAAGTTCAGAAAAAAAATTAAAAAGAGAAAGAAATAAAGAAAAAATATAGAAAAGAAAAAAATATATATATATTAGAGTGGTGAATAGAACAGGTTCACCCAATTAATTTTGGGAGTATTTTGGTCTCTTAGAAGATACTACCTCCCAAAATTTTAAAGAATGAAAACCATATATAAGGGTAAACATGATGAAGCGATGGAATATGTCTATAAAGATGAAAAAAATTTTCTTTTTTTCTAAAAAGGAGTTGATAATATAAGTTGGTTGGGAGAACAGAGAAAAAGAAAGTGAAGAGAATTTGCTCAGGCTGGAGACTAGAACAAAGCCCCGTGCTAGATTTAGGGTATATTTTTATCTATTAAAAAAAGTTGTATCCCAAATTTTTTTAGAAGAAAAAACCCTATGTGTATACAAAAAATAAATTTAGATACAATGAAGGATAAAATGTGACTATAATAATGAAGGCTCAAAAAAGATTTTTTTTGAAAGGTATTGTGAAGATAAAATAGTTAAAAAATGTTAAATGAGGAAATGGTAAAAGTTAAAAAAATAGCAGAAGAAAAAAATGAAATTACAAAAAATTAATTAACTTTGCAAGACAAAAGAATCATGGGGACAAAGCCATGAATTCCATGCTTTACTTCTCCTCTTCTGGAATTCTGCTGTTCTTCTTGGTAAGTGAACTTGGTCATGGCTGGATTTCTTGCTGATCTTCTTGGGGAGGGGCCTGTTGTAATGATTCTCAAGTGTCTTTGCCCGAGACGGAATTGCACCACCCTTACCAGGGGCCAGGCTAAGTAATTTGCTTGGGTTCGCTTTTGGGAGCATTTTTTCCCTGAACAATTTCTGTAGAGTTCCAGAGGACAGTAATGAAAATGGTGGCCTCCCAATCTCTGGTCTGGAGGAGCTGAGAGCTGGGAGCCCCACTCCTCAGTGCACCCTCAGAGAAAAGTGCTCAATCACTTCTGTCTCCCTGGCCTCCGGCTGTGCTCTGAATTCACCCAGCCTGTGACCCAGCATCTCTCTCTCTGGCACACAGCCCCACCTGGAGTCTCCAAACTCCACAGATCCCTGCGCTCTTCCAGGAGAGTCTCCCTGGGTCTTTTGGGGTCCCTGCTTGCAGAGCAGTGACCTGTGCCACTGATCACAATAAGGTAACCCCAAGTTGAGAGCTCACTCCTCAGCTCCGTGTCTGTAGCCAGCTTCCCTGCTCTAATACCTGTGAGCTCCGCGACATTCAGACACCCCGATCCTTCTGTGACCTCGTGGGACCTGAGACCACACTGTCCCCACATGGGCTTCACCCCGGTTTAGCCTCTGGAGCGATGTCCCTCAGTGGAGCAGACTTTTAAAAGTTCTGATTTTGTGCTCCGTTGCTCCCCTGCTTCCTGGAAGCCGGCCCCTCCCACTGTGGTTTATCTTCCCGTGGCTTTGGATTCACTTCGCTGTTCCTACCTTTCAGAAAGTGGTTGATTTTCTCTTTCTACAATTGTTGCTCTTGTCTTTGATCTCCTGTTGGATTTGTAGGTGTTTGGAATAGTTTGATAAGCTATCTAGCTGATCTCCGGCTACCTGATGTCATCTCAGCCTGCTACTTCTCCACCATCTTGATTCCTCCCCCTGGCAAATGGGTTTTTTTCTTAAATGTATTTTTCATTCAGTTTGCTATATTTTGTTGAGGATTTTTTGATCTATTATTCTTCAGAGATATTGGCCTATAGTTCTCTTTTTTGTGTGATGTCTTTATCTGGCTTTGGTATCAGGTTAATGCTAGTCTCATAAAATGAATATGGAAGTTTCCCTTCTTTTTCTGTTCTTTTTGGAATAGTTTGTGCAGAATAGGTATTAACTCTTCTTTAAATGTGTGGTAGAATTTGCCTGTGAAGCCATCTGGTCCTGCACTTTGTTTGTTGGGAGATTTTAATTACTGATTCAAAATTCAACCTCTGTCTCTCTTTTTTTTAAATGTGTCAATATTTTATTTAAATTCTAGTTAGTTAATATATTATGTAATATTAGTTTCAGGAGTAGAATTTAATGACTCATCACTTAAATATAACATCCAGTAAGTGCTCTTCACAACAAGTGCCCTTTTTAATATCTGTCACCCATTTATCCCATTCTCCTGCCTACCTCTCCTCCAGCAACCCTTAGTTTGTTCTCTATAGTTAAGAGTCTCTTATGGTTTGCCTCCCTCCATTTTTTCTCTCTCTCTTTTTTTTTCTTTCCCCTATATTCCTGCGTTTTGTTTTTTAAATTTCATGTATAATGAAATAGTATAGTATTTGTCTTTCTTTGACTGACTTAATTCACTTAACATAACACTCTTTAGTTTCATCCATGTCATTGCAAATGGCAACATTTCATTCTTGTTGGTGGCTTAATAATATAAATATATAATATTTTTAGCTAAATTATGGAAAGCCAAATTATGGAATAGTTAAATTATGGAAAGATCTCAAATGTCCATCGACTGATCTTTTTTATCTGTCAGTCAATAGATATTTGGGCTCTTTCTATAATTGGCTATTGTTGGTAATGTTGCTAGAAATATGAGGGTGCATGTGCCCCTTCATGATTACTGATTCAGTCTCTTTGCTGATAGTCAGTCCATTAATTTTTTTTTTAATTTATTCCTGTTTCAATTTTGGTAAGGTATATGCTTCTAGGAATTTATCCATTTCTTCCAGGTTGTTCAATTTTTTGGCATATAATTTTTTTATAATCCTTTTATTACAATTGTTTGTATTTCTATAGTGGGTTGTTATTAGCTTTTCATTTGTAATTTTGTTACTTAAGTCCTTAGGTTATATATTTCATATTTTTCTTGCTTCTTGAGATAGGTCTGTGTTGCTCTTAACTTTCCTCTTAGAATTGCTTCTGCTGCACCTCAAGGTTTTAGATTGTTGTGTTTTCATTTTCATTTGTTCCCATATACTTTTTGGTTTCTTCATTGGTTTCTTGGTTGACCTGTTCATTGTTTAGTAACATGTTATTTAACTTTCATGTATTTATGTCTTTCCAGATTTTATTTATTTATTTATTTATTTTTGGGGTTGATTTCTAGTTTCCTAGTATTGTGGTGAAAAGAAGTACCTGGTATCACTTTGATCATTTTGAGTTTGTTGAGGCTTGTTTTGTGGGCTAATATGTGACCTGTTCTAGAGAATGTTCTGTGTACAGTTGAAAGAATTTGTTTTCTGCTGCTTTAGAATGGAATGTTCTGAATCTATCTGTTAAATCCATCTGGTCCTGTCTGTCATTTAAAGCCACTGTTTCCTTGTTGATTTTCTGTTTGGATGATCTGTTTATCAATGTAAATGGAGTGTTAAAGTCCCCTAGTATTATTGTATTATTATTGATGAGTTCCTTTATGTTTGTTATAACTGTTTTATATATTTGTGTCCTCCCATGTTGGGTGCATACATATTTAGAATTACTATTTCTTCCTTTTGAATTGCCCCCTTTATTAATATATAGTGTCCTTTTTTGTCTCTTTTACAGTTGTTTAAATCGGTTTTGTCCAATATAAGTGTTTGTACTCTGGCTTTCTTTTGACATCCATTTGCAAGATACATGTTTCTCTGTCTCCTGACTTTCAATCTCGGGCATCTTTATAGCTAAAATGAGTCTCTTATAAGTAGCATATTCTTGGGTATTGTTTTGCTCACTCTGTCAACCTATGTCTTTTGATTGGAGCATATAGTCCATTTATATTTGACATAATTAGTGATTAGATATTTACTTATAGCCATTTTGTTATTTGTTTTGTGGTTGTTTTTGTAGTTTTCCTCTGATTTTTTTCTTTTCTTTTTAAGATTTTATTTATTTATTTGACAGACAGAGATCACAAGTAGGCAGAGAGGCAGGCAAAGAGAGAGAGAGGGAGAAGCAGGCTCCCTGCTGAGTAGAAAGCCTGATGTGGTGCTCGATCCCAAGACCCTGAGATCATGACCTGAGCTGAAGACAGAGGCTTTAACCCACTGAGCCACCCAGGAACCCCTGATCCTTTCTTTTCTTGCTTTCTGTAATGATTTTCTGGTTGTCTATACTTGGATTCTTTTTTTTTTTTTTTAAGCTTTTAAAAAAATCTGTTAGTGGTTTTTGATTTGTGGTTACCATTAGGTTTGTTTATGACATCTTCTGCATATAGCAGTCTATATTAAGTTGATAGTTGCTTAAGTTTGAACCTATTCTTTACTCCTCTCCCTCTCTCTCATTTAGGTATATCATGTCATATTTTATTTGGTGAATCCCTTGACTAATTTTTATAGATATACTTATTTTTACCATTCCCTACTTTTTGTACTTTCAATTATGGTCTTTCCTTTTCATTCAAAGAGTCCCCATTGATATTTCTTATAGGGCTGTTTTAGTGGTCATGAACTCCTATAGTGTTTTGTTTTGTTTTGTTTTGTTTTTTTGGTCTGAGCTCTTTTTTTTAAAGATTTATTTATTTTAGAGAGCTAGGAGGGGCAGAGGGAGAGGGAGAGAGAGAGAGGGAGAATCTCAAGCAGGTCTCTACTGAGTACAGAGCCTGCTATAGAGTCTGATCCTGTGACCTTGACATCACAGCCTGAGTCAAAACTGAGAATCAGACATTGAACTGAGTGAGCCATCCAAGAACCCCTGTCTGAGGAACTCTATTTCTCCTTCTATTCTGTATGAGAGCCTTGCTAGAAAGAATATTCTTATCTGTAGCTTTTTTCCTTTAGGCTTTTGAATATATTATCCCTCCTTTTATGCCTGCCAAGTTTCTGGTGAGAAATCAGCTGATAACCTTATTGGAGGACGCTTATATGTAACTGTATTTTTCTTTTCCTGCTTTAAATTTTCTTTCTTTGCCACTGTTTGCTGCATTGATTACTATGTGTCTTTGTGTGGATTTCCTTGGTTTGATTTTGTTGAGGCTTCTCTGCCTCTTGGATCTGCAGATTAGAGAACTTTGCATTTATTATTTCTTCAAATATATCCCCCCCCT
Organism: Lontra canadensis; assembly: GCF_010015895.1. Taxonomy (NCBI): domain Eukaryota; kingdom Metazoa; phylum Chordata; class Mammalia; order Carnivora; family Mustelidae; genus Lontra; species Lontra canadensis. Next base: position 27,489,138 of record NW_022631006.1, read on the forward strand.
TTTTCTCTTTTCTCCCTTTGGGACCCCTATAATGGAGATGATGGAGTCACTGTGTTCCTGAAGACCATTCTTGTTTTGCATAATTCTTTTTTTCTCTCATTTTTCAGTTTGATTATTTTCCATTAATCTGTTCTAGTTCATTAATTCATTCCTTCTCTTCTTGCAGTCTGCTATTTATTCTATCAAGTGCATTTTAAATTTCATTTATTCATTTAATGTGTTCTTCATCTATGATTGGTTAATTTTTACTTTTTACTTTTTTTGGTGCAAAAGTGTGGTTTTATTAAAGCACAGGGATAGGACGTTGTGGGCCGAATTGCACTGGGGTTGTGAGGAGCAATTGATTATATGCTACAGGGTGGGGGAGGTAAAGAAAAAGGGAGGTTTTCCAAAAGAACTTTCATATGCTAAAGAGGATCTACAAGATATGGGAGGCCTTGCCAGTGTCAAGTTAAGGTTGTTTTTCCTTCTGGCAACCTGGTAGAATGTTATACATATCCCATCTAGAAATGGGTGTGGGGGGAAGTTGAAGGGTGTCAGCTTATGCTTTGTCCTCAGCTAACCTTCTGCTCCCTCATCATTTCCCCCCTGAATAATTTTCATCCTTAAATCTTTAAGGTTGTTGAAGGCAGAAGGTCCCATCTTCTGTAATTTCTTCTTGCTGAATAGGGGCATAGAGATGTCCCTATCTGAAGGCCAATATTGGTCAGTTGGGGATCATAAAGGGGAGTTACAAAAGGGAGAGGCAGTTTTCATATATGAACCTCCTTGACTGGAAAAGATTAACTGTCAGTTGGAAGTTATGGCAGTGAGGGAGTCTTGGCACTAGGCAGGGAGACACCAGAAATGACAATAAAATAAGGTTAATATTATAATGAGAAAGAGAAGTCTGAATAAAAGACCTTTGATAGTTGACCTTTCATAATTGACCTTTAATAATTTTCCTCCAGTCCAGGAGTTTAAAGCAATAACTAAAGGAAAGAGAGATTATTTAAAGTGCTAATTTGAGTATTCATGTTAGTTAAAAACCTGGAAATATTTTTGTGGTAATGTGAAACATATACATAACATTCTGTTTTTATGACATTTTCTATTAAGGATCTCACCAATGCCCTCCGCTTTCTTTTCAAGTTCATTGAGTATCTTTATGATCATTACCTTAAATTCTCTATCAGGCATGTTAATTATATATGTTTCACTTAAGTCTCCTGTGGTGATTTTGTCTTCTTCCATTTATGACTCTTTCCTTTGACTCCTCATTTTGCTTATTACTTTGTGTCTGTTTCTCTGTGTTAGGAAAGTCACCTACAAATCTTGCTCTTGAAAGTAGTGGGTTTGACTTGCATTTTTAACTAAATGGGGCTGGTCCTTCTCAGAGTGTACACAAAGCTGGTGAAGAGACTGGCTGGTAGTGGGGTTTGGGAGGTGCTATGGTCCTGTGAGCTGTGTGTGCTGTTCTTCCTCAGGAAGAACATTTCCACAGGAAACGCATAGCTGCTATGGAGACTGTGCCAGCCAGGCTATTTTGCAAAACATACAGGCTGGGGGTACCATTTTAACAAGGTGTGGGCATTCTCTGCAGGAGCTGGTGATGTGCAGTGTTGGCAAGGTTTGTGTATATCTTCTGGGGGAGGAGATCTGCAACACCCATACTGTGGCATGTCTGGCTTGAGGGCTGGGGGTAGTGTAAGCAAGTTAGGTAGTGAATGCTGGAGCAGTGCTGATTCTTGCACATGGTTGTGTGTTTATGATGAGGGGTGGGTAAGGGAAATGGCACCTACTATTGCCTTTATTCCTAGAGAAGTCCCTCAGATAATTATGAGATTAGTAACTAACTTTCTCCCATAAGCTCCAGGCACCTTCAAACTGTTGCTTCCAAGGTGTATCTCTGTGAGCTATTGGCTATGCTATCTCTTTAAGGTCAGGGGCTCAGATTTCTATCACCCTCTGGGCTCTCTCAGAGCTGAGCCTGCTGATTTTTAAAAAAAAAGTTGTATTTAAGTTCAATTTAATTAACATAGAGTATATTATTAGTTTCAAAGGTAAAGTTCCATAATTCATCAGTTGCATACAACACTCAGTGCTCATTACTTTAAGTGTCCTCCTTAATGTCCATCACCCACTTATCCCATCCCCCCACCCACCTTCCCTCCAGCAACCCTCAGTTTGTTCCCTATAGTTAAGAGTCTCTTATGTTTTGCCTCCCTCTCTGTTTTTCTCTTGTTTTACTTTTCCTTCCCTTCCCTATGTTCATCTGTTTTGTTTCTTAAATTCTACATATGAGTAAAATCATATGGTATTTGTCTTTCTCTGACTGACTTATTTCACTTATTACACTCTAGTTCCGTCCATGTCATTGAGCCTGCTGATTTTTAAAGTTCCAGGCTTTAAGTTCCACTAGTGGGAGCATTCATGAAATTTAGCCCTTCTGATTTTCAAAGCCATATGCTGTTGGGATTTCTCTTCTTTTTGCAGGCTCCCTGGTATACTAATCTGCTTTTTGCCCCTCTCTACACCCATGGCTCCTTTCCTCTTGTGGTCAAATGTAGGGCTTAGGTTTCCACTGAGTCTTCATCCTTCCTAACCTCTTCAATATAGACTCTCTCTACCTTCATTTGTGGAGTACATTCAACTAGTCTTTGAGTCCTTTTCTGGGTTATTTTCCCTTATGTAAGTGTTACCTAGCTATATCCATGGGACAAAATAAATTTAGGGTCCTCCTACTCTACCATCTTCCCCAGAAGTTATTAGCAAAATTTTTCAGAAGCATTGTGTTTTCTTCTGGAAGATGCAACTATACAAACTCACTGTTTTATCTCAAGGATCTATCAACTCTCCAGTTTTCTATTCCATAGGTCATTTTCCAGGTCCATTACAGTGATGATATAATGTTATCAGAACTGGTGAGAAAGAAATGGCAAAATTCTAGACACTTTTGTAAGTCACACATATACCAGAGAGTAGGAAATATATTTTCCCCAAATTCATGGACTTACCCCTTTAAGATAATTTTTAGGAGGCCAGTGGTTGAGGGTAGATGCAGTAGTGTTTGAATTTTCTGAGCCACATATGGATATTATGTGGAGAATTTGTTACCTCCTATAGGCGAATCTTAGTGTAGAACTTTATGATTTAAAACAGTGCTCTTCCATCCTCTGCAGCTTTCTTATAATAAGAAAACATTTCTGTAACACTAATTTGAAGAGATATATGCACCTCTATATTTATTACAACATTGGTTATAATAACCAAGATATGGAAGCAACCCATATCCATCAATAGATGAATGGATAAAGACACACACACACACACACACACACACACACACACACACACACAGGAATATTACTCAGCCATAAAAAAGAATGAAATGTTGCCATTTGCAATGATATGGATGGATCTAGAAGGTATAGTGCTAAATGAAATAAGTCAGACATAGAAAGAAAAACATGATTTCATTCATATGTGGAATTTAAGAAATAAAACAAATGAACAAAGAAAAAAGAGAGAGAAACAAAAAACCAGATAACAAACTGATGGTCACCAGAGGGGAGGTCGGTGGGTGTATGGGTGAAATAAACAAAGGGGAATAAGATAGTTATAAGATAAATAAATCACAGAGATGAAAAGTACAGCATCTAGAATATAGTCAACAAGATGGTAATAACATTTCTTGGTGGCAGATGGTAGCTAACACAGTGGTGAGCACTGAGTAATGCATAGAGATGTTGAATAATGTTGAATACAACTTAAACTAATATAGCACTATATATTAGTTATACTTCAATAAAGGAATTTAAAACTGAAAAGAAAAGGAAGGAAGGAAGGAAGGAAGGAAGAGGGAAGGAAAGAAAAAGAAAAGAAACAAATAAGGAAAAAAAAATTTCTGGCTAGTTGCTTGAACTTAGTAGAGACCAAGCACTTGAAGTTAGCACATAACATCAGATCTGTAAGTATGAACTGAGTGAAAATCCACTATGACTTTTAAAATAGTGATTCTCAACCCAGGATTATCTTATCCAGCTACTGCTTTAAAAATCTATAGCAGGATAGGGGCAACTGGGTGGCTCAGTCATTAGGTGTCTCCCTTTGGCTCAGGTCATGATCCCAGGGTCCTGGGATTGAGCCTTACATCGGGCTAAACCTGCTTCTCCCTCTCCCACTCCCCCTGCTTGTGCTCCCTCTTTTGCTGTATCTCTCTTTATGTCAAATAAACAAATAAATAAAGGTGGAATATACATTGGCATTTATTGTTTCCAAACAAGGAGATGGTTCTTAACTGCCAACATCTGAAATTCTACCTACCAGCTTCCTTTAACACACAGTATTCTCTGTGGGAAAGCTGAGACATACTAAGGAGTTAATGCACTCTATGAAAATGAAAACAAACAAACAAACAAACCTCCAGCTTCCTTTACCTTCAGTTAGGACAATTCTAAGCCACAGTTTATAGAGTCTCCCAGTGGGCCATGATAGGCTTAAATCTCAGTTACACTTATCAACATAAGCATCTTTCATGTCTTAGTCTCAATTCCCACATCCTTAATGATGTTTCCAAAAATTGGCTTTCAAATAAACTACTGGCGATCAATTTTTGTCTTTGGATCTTCTGAGGGAGTACAACCTGAGTAACTAGACAGAGTTACTAGTCCTTCATATATTTGATATAATGATGCCTGACATTCTCCAAAGCAAGTTTGCAGTTTATTTGCAAACCTATAGGAAGTAGAAGAGAAGTAATTATATCCTTTTATTATCAAATTATCATAATTTCAGTTATAAATGTTATTTAGTAGATAGTGATTCTGTCTGCTAAAACCACCCATATTGTAGTAGATTCACAATTTCCGTGGTAGCAAAGGTAATGAGTATCTACAGGAGTAGATATCTATTCAATGAAGTAGATGTTATATCTAGATCTGGATGTGTTAAGTTTCAGAAACCTAAGTAAAAATATTCAATAGGCTAATGGATATATAGTTTTAGAGCTCCAAAGCCAGATTTAATCAGCAAAATTTGACATAATATCCATGTTTGCTCAATCTTTTTATAGCTACCTTGATGTCTTTATTCCGTAATGTATAAATGGTGGGATTCAAGACAGGGGTAATAGCAAAGTCAACAATAAACAGGTATTTGTCAATTGACGATGTGGGGAAAGGCCAGACATAGAGAAACATGCATGGAGTGAAAAAAAGAACTACCACAGTGATGTGAGCTGACAGAGTGACAAATGCTTTCGATAAGTCTCCTGAAGAACGTTTCCAGACAGTGACCAAAATGAAGATGTAGGAAAGAATTAGCAAGAAGAAGGTGCCCATGCTCATGAAGCCACTGTTGGCAGCAATAATAAACTCAAACCTGTCTCCATCTGTGCATGCAAGTTTTATGATCCTGGGAAAGTCACAGTAAAAGCTGTCTACTTCATTAGGACCACAAAAGGGCAAGTTTATAATGAAAGCAAACTGAGACATAGCATGGATCACCCCAGTTACCCAGCCAGCGATTACAAATGAAACACATATTTTAGGATTCATGATGTTCAGGTAGTGAAGAGGCTTACAGATTGCTGTGTACCTGTCAAATGCCATGGCTATGAGTAACATCATCTCCACTCCTCCCATGATGTGGATAAAACATATCTGTGTCATGCAGCTTTGGAAAGAAATAATCTTGTATTCACTTAAAAGGTCCTTAATCATCTTTGGGACTGTTGTAGAGGAAAGCCCTACATCAATGAGTGACAGGTTGGCTAGCAGGAAGTACATAGGAGAATGTAGGTGAGAATCAAAAATTACCAAAAAGAAAATGAAGAGATTTCCCAGGATGATCCCTAAATAAATCAAGGAAAAAATCAACATGAGAAAAACTTTAGTTTCCCAAGAACTAGAGAGTCCCAACAACATAAACTCAGAAACCACAGAATCATTTAATCCTTCCACTGACTTGGGCAGACGAGCTGATTTCAAATCACCTGAGGATAGAAAATGAAAAAGAGTGAGAATCAATAGTACAAATGTAGGTTTTCTGTAGTGCCTGGGTGACTCAGTCAAAGTGTCTGACTCTTGATTTCGGGTTAGGTCATGATGTCAGGTTGTAAGATCAAGCCCCACATCAGACTCCATGCTCAGTGTATGGCCCCTCTGCCCCTCTCCCCTCCCTCTTTAGAAAACAAAACAGAAATCAAATGCAGTTTCCTACTTATGCCGGTAGTTTGTTGTATGGTTCATATTCTAGAGTTAGAAATCATTTAACTGATAAGAAAAAATACAAATAAAATAGAATTACTATAATGATCAGGGAGTGATTATATAAAAATAGAAAAAAAATTTGAGTACTTTAGATAGAGATTAATTGGGGGTATTTCCCTTCTTAGTCCATTATCAGGCATTTTTTTCCTTTTATTGATTTCAAGACATTTTCCCTGACCACTTAATTAGGTATTCTCACAACTGAATAATCTCTAACATTTCTGTAACTTTCACATTAATGCTCACATACTAACTTGCATATTTTTGTCAGCTGGATATTTTATTTCACTGGTCAAATAGACAGTTTTAGGCTGAAACTGTTTAATAAATTTCACCTTGTTTTACCTCATCTGTGGGTTTTTTTTTTGGTACAGTTTATCATGCATGTCTGATATTCAGATTGAAATTATTCATAATGCTTTATTCAAGGCACACTGTCATGATAGATGCATAGATCTCTATATCAAAGAAAATATTGAAGAGAATAAATACCTGTTAGTAAGGAAATGTTTATTAAGCAAAGATAATATCAATAGATAACACACATTTATTCCTTCTTGCAAGCCACTGTGCTAAGCACATTATCTGCACTAAGCACATTTTAACTTTATAAAGTTCCATAAGATAGTAACTATTTCATTAGATTCATTGTATGAGAGGAGAAACTGAATTTCAAAGGGATCAATTGTCGAAGCCAGAATTTGTATCTACAGGTACAGGACATCAGAATTCCTGATCTTAAACATGGCACTATGATCTTCAAGGACAGCCCCTTCATATATATCATATATAGATCTTTTATAAGACCCATCAATTAATTTTCTTCCTCTTTAAATTTTCCTTGACTTATAACAGGCGTAAAATTACTATTATTACCTATTATTAGCATAATGAACTTTCTTTTTAAAAATTAACTCTCTGTATCTTGTGTCCCATTCCAGACTTTTCTCTCTCCAATTCTTCATTGGTAAGCTGGTCCATACTTTTTGTTCATTCATAAGCTAAAAATGGTGTCCACAGATTTCTTGTTTGTTAGAAAGAAGCTTTAGATTCCAGATTCCTCATGTAATAATCACTTTTCAGTCATTATTTACCTTGATTTTTCTGCAGGTTTTTATAGTTTATCATGCCATTGTTTCTGTAACCCCTTCTGCCTTTGGCTTCCTGTCTTCTTTAAAGCCATTCCCCTTCCCACTTCTTGCCAGTAGAAATTCTGTTTGTTCAGGTAGTGAGCTGAAATCACTTCAATTAGGAGGGAGTAACCCTTGAAAGTATATTATATGATTTTTCTAACCTAGTTACTATAATTACGTTTTTCTTGGTCCTGGATTGGTGTAAGATGGGTCACACGGCCCATGACTGTTCAGTGAATTGTAAATCAATGTCGTCTGTGAAGGGTTTTCTTTCCCAAATAAAATGACATATCTTCATGTGCAGATGGATTTTCCTGGTTCATTTTTCCTGCATTTGATGCTAATTGATGCTTAAAGGTGAAGCAACCATAAAATTCTAAAGCTCAAATACTAAAAGTAATAGTGAAAAGTTCTAAAGTTATCTGGGCCCCAAGTTGCATGTAGAGTCACTTACCCAAAGCCACAAATGATCTCCCTCCTTAGATTTATCACTGGACTTGAGAGCAATATATTTAAAGCTGTATGCGATTCACACAAATTCAAGTCTGGCCTCCACCTTCAAGTTAACATGACAAACTGAACTCATTGTATTCCACTCCAATGTTTTAATAAATATCATTACCATTTTCCCAGATGCCCAATATAAACATCTGTATGGGACTTTTGTTTGTATTACCCTTTCCACCTCTAGTTGCATGACTTTTATTGTCAAATATTTCTTAATTTCTCTCCTCTTCATTTCTCTTGTCATATTATTCTGCTTCTAGTCCATATATTTTCCCATCTTGACAATTGAAAAGGGTACTCAATGATCTTTCTTCTCCATTCTTCCCCAAGTCCAGTCCACTCTATAGTTTGATTTGAGATATTATCTATCAAAAGTCAAAAAGAATCATGTGGTTTTCCTACTTAAAGCCTCTAGTTTGTCTGTCAAGAGAAAATTATTGAAACCCCACAGCGTATCTCCTACTACTTTGAAAAGAGAGGAGTAATATTTGGTTTCAGAAGATATTTCCATGAAAATTATAGGGAATTAATGCCCTAAACAGTAACTGGATAAGTTTCAAAATTGATTCCTGATAAAAAACCCTGAGTAAATTAGGAAAGATTACTATTTTTAACATGATTCTAATAGCATTTTTAAACTAATAGTTAAAATCTGATTACAGATGAAATATCAGAATCAGTAATATAAAAAGGAAGCCTACAGCACTGTTTCAATCATATTACATAGTCAGAATGATTAAATCCAATAATACCGAAGGGAAGGTAGCAAAATATATTTACTCACAAATCACTCAATTATCTACCTCAAAAACTTAAGACAAATATTAAGAAATATTACATTTAATAAGATCATTTTAATAAATGTAGTGTCAGTAATAACCTATTAAATATAAGAGAAACTTCATTTATAAGTGAACCAAATGTTCAGTGTATGCATTCCACTGAAAAATCATAAATTTTTCTGAAATATTTGAAACCCTATATGATATAGGAAATGAAACTATGCAAATGGAGAGAAGAAAACGCCAAGTAATAAAAATATCAATTCTCACTGACCAATCAGTGCAGTGAAAATCTTTTAGAATATTAAAAAGTGACTTAAATGTCCATCTTAAAGCTCAGAAAATTTTGCAAAAGAAATGAAATGGAGGGGTGCTTGGGTGGCTCAGTGGATTAAAGCCTCTGTCTTCGGCTCAGGTCATGATTCCAGGGTTCTGGGATCGAGCCCCACGTAGGGCTCTCTGCTCAGTGGGGAGCCTGTTTCCCCCCCCCCTCTCTCTGCCTGCCTCTCTGCCTACTTGTGATCTCTGTCAAATAAATAAATAAAATATTAAAAAAAGAAATGAAATGGAAATTAGAAAAGGAATGAGAATGCTTATTATGAAAGATATTAGAGTATATCCTAAATCTTTATGAATTAAACTGATTAATTTGACAAAAGTTGAACAGATAAACATAACAAAACACAGTTAAGACTGTGATACAAATAGAGAATTTAGTATATGATAAAAAGGCATCACAATTATGTAGGTAATGAAGGTCTATTCAATCTAATACAACACTCTATGTTAACTACACTGGAATTAAAATAAAAATAAATTCAGAATATTTGATAGTTGTTAAACATGTACCTCAACATTGGGAACATGAAATTTTAAGTATCTTATCTTACATTTTATAACAGGTTTAAAGGAAATTCTGGGTGATTAGAAGGCTTAAATGTACAAGTAAAATTATATAATTTTAATAAAATATGTGAATTAATTTTAAAACTTGGGATCAAAGAGATTTACTCCAAATTCAGAAAGTAGGTTCCATTTTTTAAATTTTCTCAACAGAATGAATAAGCCTATTGCTGCTTTAGAATTGGGGAAGAAGTGCTTCTCATTCTCAGCTGAAGGGAAATGTGAAGTGGTACAGTCATTCTAGAAGTTAACTGAGTCATAAAAATAAAAAAAAAGGCGGGGGGCTGTCTGAGTGGCTCAATCTATTAAGCATCTGCTGTCACCTCAGGTCATGATCCCAGGGTCCTGGGATTGAGCCCCATATCAGGCTCATTGTTCATCGGAGAGCCTACTTCTTCCCCGCCTGCATCTCCCTCTGCTTGTACTTGTGCTCTCTCTCTCTCACTTGCTCTCAAAAACTAAAAATAAATAAATAACTCAGTAATTCTATTGGAATGATTTTGAAAGGAAATAGACACATGAACACAATGGATTTGTAACATCATATTACTATGAGCATTTTGAATAATGTGAACTAATTGGAAACACATTGTTTAAGAATGACAGTGATTAAATAAGTGGATATATTCATATAAAGCAGGTTTAAAAATGAATATTAAATCTACTATAAGTAGTGTGAGGTTATCAATAAGTCAAGGAAACATTTGCAGAGTAATGGCATTTTTCATGGTAAATGTGTTGGACTCACCCCAATTTTCTGCATATGGTGGGATTTTAAATAATATTATATTTGTTTCCTTATCCCCAACTTGATTTGCTATATTTTTTAGAGGTAACATTTATTTTTTTAACTTGAAAACAAATGTTTCAAAATAAATTGAGTCAATGGAAATATTTATATAGGAGCCATTTCCAATACATAGTAAAACACAGTGTTTAAGGTCACAGACCAAAAGGCTAGACTGTTTGCATCTCCCAGATCCCCCATTTACCTTCTGTGTGTTCCATGTGAGTTACTCAGTTGCCAGATGTGTCTGTTCCTTCATCTGTTAAAGTCAGATACTAACAGTCACCGTCTCCTATAGTTGTTTTCAGGACTAAATGAGTTGCAACAAGAAAACATCAGACAGTGCCTGAACATACATTAAGTGCTAAATAAGTGTTCTCTATTACGATAATTTTGATGATTTTTCAGGAAGCAGACCTAGAGTTTTCAGACTGGTAACAGTGGTTGAATAAATTTGGCAGATAGAAAGCTAGCATGCTTTTTTCATGTTGTTTCAGTAGGAATAGAAGAGCAAAGACACAGACATTGCTTTTTATTTTTATGATCCTAATATTCAGAGAAAAAGGAGATGGAAGACCCAATATACTTCACATTCTATTTTCAAAATATACTAGAGCTTTGAAGAATATGTTTTGTTCATCTATCAGATAGTTTTAACTCTGAGGATAAGATCAGAAGTATATCAAACAATGACTGAAAATCATTTAAATAAAGTGAGTTAACAAAAGAAAAGGGTGACTAGAAGAGAAGTAAATTGTGGGGAATATTTAAAAAAGGAGATAATTATGGAACCTGATGCTAGAGAATTAAAAGGTGGGATTTCTACCTACCTGCACAGGCTCTGGTTTTCAACCCTCAGTAGCTTCAAGGGACTGGGAAACACAGAGACATTCACTCCCTTTTCGATTCATCTTTATTGAGACATAAAGTTATAAATAGTTGTTACCATTAGGAATGAAACCAATTACAGGACTGGGTATTAATAACTAATATCTATTCCATTATTGGCTGTCTATAGACATTAGGAATTTTATGAACATTTACTTTTTTTCCCCAAGGGTCAAGTTACATGAGTTGCAGAACAGAGTAACAGAGAAATTGAAGAGTCCCTGTGATGAGTAGTAATTATGTGGTTTTGGCAGTATTTTTACGAAATTTGAGATTAGAGATGTTATACATTATAGATATTTTATAAATTATAGAATTGTTGAAAGTTATCATCATCATGAATCACTGATTATATCTGTTTGGCATCAATATCATGCAACAGAATAAATACTACTACATACTCTTAATTGCTAATTCCTCTTAAAATTTTGAGAAATAATACATAAGCATTTGAAAAATATGAAGGCTCAAATATGTCACTTGGAGTTTTAATATCTAAAATTATTCTATGTAGAGTTCTAGAGACAAAGAAATTTTTGTTTTATGGAAAAAAAAAGTTTGTTCATGGGTTAAATATTACCTAAATGTGTTTTTCAGTCTTCACAAACCACTGAATAAGCAAACAAGAGTATCCTGCCTAGGGCTTCACTGCGGGATTGCTTGGATATCCATCAGTACAGCTTTGTGAAGAAATGATTTTCTGTTTAAAGGAAACCCAAAAGCTATTCAATTAAGGTGAATCTATTTTCTGGAGGGATTCGCTCCAGAAAACCAGTCCTTTTTAGCTAAAGTGGCAAAACATTTTATGGCAAGTATACTGGCTAAGTCCTTGTACATAGAGAGAGAAAAATGGTGAATGACAAAATGAGAATATAATAATCAGAGAAGAACAAGAAGAATAAGAAGAATAAGAAGTCTAAAAAAATAAGAATACAGTCTAGTTTATGAAGTGTGAATTTTGTAGATGAGGCATGATCAAGATGAGGTAACAGTGCAGAAACAACTTGCAAAAGCCTGAGGATCTTTTTTCTGCAAAGTTGAACCCATTAATATTTATTGTTTCAGGCAGGCCTGATAAAAGAGTGAGAAGGCAATGGGTTCAGCATTAAAGAATTAAGGATACATTCTCTAGTGACTACTTGTTCTCATCTCAGCAGTATAAACTACAAGGAAATGTGAGGCAATGTGACTATGCAATGGCATGATTATTATCTGTACTGACTTGACCAAAGTACTGAAGAAGTTACCCATTTTGTGGCCAACTGTTTAGAAATATGAATATTTTGTTCATATATTATTAATAAAAAACCAACTTACCAGTTTACCTTTTATTGCTTATTTCATAGTATTGACTTTACCAGGACAATAATTTACCTTACAGTACATTCTGTCAACATAGCATTATAATGGAGGTGGTGTAGGTGATTTGGTGTCTGAGAAAAACTTGCTTGCTGCTTGACTAGGCAATTTTGGGCAGTAACTCTTAAAGTCTGGTATTCCTCTTAGTATTTTGATCATAGACATTTCAGTGTTCAAAACCAAGTGTTCGTGTCAGTTCTGGTACTCTGTGAAGCAGTGACCATGACGGAATTATATGATATTTCTTGACAGCAATGTCTGTGGAGGGGAATAAGAGCAGTAGTGCTAGGGAAAGCCTTCCTACAAAATGCCATGTGGCTCTTGTGAAAAAAAAAAAAAAAAAAAAAAAGAGGGGAAAGGGGGGAGGTAGGGTGGAGTAGTCTCAGACTGCAGTGTGCCTGTGAGAAAGCTTCAGTAAGGTTGATGGGGGAGGCTCCAGGGCAAAGATTGCCCATTACAAGAATTCCACATGGGGCAGAAATGTCCTGGCTCTGGTATGCCCACTGTTGTCAATCATTGGCTAGGAGAAGCCTGGGCAGACTGTGGCCTCTGTGAATGCTACAGTGGAATCTGACATGCGACAGCTAGAAGCTGTCAGTTAAGTTCTTTCCATGAAGCCAATTTTTGTCTTGAAAGGAGATGTGAGTGGTACATTCCTGTGGCTAAGTATAGTGTTAGAAAGTCCCTCCTTATTATATAGCAGATTTCACAACATTTGAAGCCTTTGCTTGATTTTTTTCACTGTTCTGGTACTTTTGGTTTTGTTTCAAAAGAAGCTCATTTTTCTTTACTAATACCTATTTGCTTCTAAAATGCTATTACATCTGCCTTTATTATTTTTTACTCTTTAGAAATTCCTATTCTCATGAAGTTTACTCTCTATCTAGGAAAACAAATGAAACAGGCAATATTGTATATTAAATGCTATTGTAAGTAGGTAGATGGTCCTGGGTTGAGGAATCTATAGAAAGGGTATATAACTTTAAATAAAAATATTGTCTAGGAACAATAAATTTATTTTCTTTTTTTCTGTTTGTGTACCTCTTAATCCCTAATATATCACACATATCCTCATTCACATTTCTATCCTTTTATGCATTTTATTTAGTGCCCTTTCCTGAATTAACTGGTCGGGACTTCCAAAAAATACCAAATATTAGTGTTAAGAGGAAGCATGTCTTTCTCATTTCCAGTTTTAGGTAATTTGTGCTGCAGATGTTATTTGCTCAAGTAATTTTCATTATAATTCCTTTCCTAAGTTTTATCATGAATGTGTATTAGATTATTTTCAAATGCTCTTTCTATACCCAGATATTTGTATGTATGCTTCCCCCCCCCCTTTTTAACCTGGTGATTGACTTCCAATCAACCTTGCACTTCTGGTATTCAATTAATTTGGCATGATATTTTATTCTTATTTTATATTGTTCCAGTTTCTTTGATATAGTTTGGGAATTTTGCATGTATGTTCATGAGAATGAATGGCCTATGACTTTTTCTTTTTATGTCTTTATCTGATTTCATGTCAGATTTATGTTGGCTTTATAAACAAATTTGGACAAAGTGTTAATATTGGTCTGAAACCCTTTCTTCCTAATCTGTGGATATCTTGGAGCAAAAAATATAGAAGGAAAGATAGAAATGACTTGGTCAATCTCCTTGCAAGCATGGTAATTGGACCACTTGATAATATTTATTATTAGAAAGAAAATGGGGAGTCTTCACATATGGAGTCCTTTTAGCAGGCTACACTTGACCTATCTTGGTTGCTAATGGTAGATTAGCCTGCAATTTATGGATTTATTGGATAGAACCAACTGAAAAATGTCAGTTAGCTAACCAGTTATCAGAGTAAACATTGAAGATGTTTTCTGACCTAAATAAACTTCTTTTCTGTAAATTATGCTCTCCATGCATTATCAGAACTGAGTCTTGATTATTATATCTGGATAGGTGCATCCTAAATATTGTGAGCAAACTTGGGGATTCAGATTAGTGGTCTTAGAAGTCTCCATTCTTCGCCTTTGTATTCTGTTTCCTTTGAATTACCACTAAATTTTGATACTGGATAATATTTTTGATTATCCAACTTTGTTATCTCAGCCCAAAACAAGGTGTTTCTACTTTTTCTCTTCTCAAAAGAACTTTATGTAAAAAACACTTCTTTTTTCTTTCTTAAATGTTTTGCAATATTCACCAGGGAAGCCATTTAGGCCTGTGTTTCTCCTTGTGGGAAGCTGTATCAGTCAGGAATCAGTCATTAAAGAGGATATACACATTATTTGAACAGAGTTTAATATAAATATTAAACAGGTATCAAGTTGTTAACTAGCTATCTGAAAGTATAAAGATAGCTCTCTATTGTGGAGGGAACAAGTGTAGGAAGCAGCTACTACTTCTAAGGATGAGGAAACAAAGATAAGAAATTAGAATTATGGAAATTTTGTTATTTAGAAAAGGGATCCTGTGGGGCTAAAAATCCCTTTTTGGATGTAGTGTGTCTTTCCTTTTGCTTTTTCTCTGAACTCAGAGGAGAGGTATGATAGGCCTGGGACCCAGAGTTTTTGAAGATAGAGTACTAGCATGCTGACATTATCTATAAGAAGGTACAATAAGGCTGGTTCTGAAACTTCTAAAGAAACAGCAACCTGAATTCACTTCCCACCACAGAAAAGAAACTTCACTGTAGTAGCTGTGGTAATGTTCACACAGCACAGCAAGCAGAGGGGAAGCCCAAATCTTTCTCTGCCTTTGAACTTCCCTCTAGCATGCTCTATCATCGGAACATAAAATGCAGATGTAGACCATGCAAATATCTTTAGTACCCTGTCTAGCTAAGTAAGAGTTAGTAAGTAAATCATGTAATTTTATTTTTTTTAATATTTTATTTATTTATTTGACAGAGAGATCACAAGTAGGCAGAAAGGCAGGCAGAGAGAGAGGGGGAAGCAGGCTCCCTGCTGATCAGAGAGCCTGATGCGGGGACCCCGAAATCACAACCCAAGCCAAAGGCAGAGGCTTAATCATGTAATTTTAGAAATGAGAATAATGATAATTAGATCAGAGTGGTCTTGTAATAATACATAAGCTAGATAAAATGTTTTAGCATGGTGTTGGGAATGTTGGTAGTGTTAAATAATGGTAGTAATGACTATTTTTATAATTATCATTGTTATCATCTGGTAATCTTGGAATCAATGCAAAGGCATATTTATGCAAATTATGATTATCAATTATTATTCTCTCCAAGTGGTAGGATTATAAATGTTGGATTCTTTTTAAAAGGCTTATTTACTTATTTATTTGAGGGAAGCAGGTGGAGGGGCAGGGGGAGAGAGAAAATCCTCAAACAGAATTCTAGATGAGAATGGAGCCTGTTGTGGGGCTTGATCCCATGACCCTGAGATTGTGACCTGAGTCAATACCAAGACTTAGACACTTAAGAAACTGAGTCACCCAGGCATCCCCAGTGTTGGAGTTTTGAACATATTTTTGTAATGGAATGAACACAAACCATACATCTGGCAATACTTCAAGCATTCAGATATAAATAAGTCCCATTTCCAGTTTAGTTTATAGCTCTAAATGTGAACAAATTGGGATGCATTTTCTGATTACATGAAAAAACTAAAAATTATCCTGTGAATCCATATGCTGATTTATCAGTCTCTTTATGGCATTCCTAATGTCTTTATTTCTCAGTGTGTAAATGGCTGGATTCAGGAGAGGTGTGATTACTGTGTAAAACACAGCAAGAAACTTGTCCATCCAAGTGATGTTAAGTGGCCACAGATAGATGAAGATGCAAGGTCCAAAGAATAGCAACACCACTGTGATGTGGGAAGTACAGGTAGAGAGTGCTTTTGATGCTCCGTCCTTGGAGTTTAGATGGACAGTTAGGAGGATATAGGTGTAGGACATCAGTAAGAGAATGAAGCAAGTTGTTGCCAAGATCCCGCTGTCAGCGTTTATCAGCATTCCTAGAGTATGTGTATCCATGCAGGCCAGTTTGATCACCAAAGGGATATCACAGAAAAAACTGTCCACTATTCTGGATCCACAGAAGGGCAGATCTAAAATCATGGCTAATTGGCTCATGGCATGCACAAAGCCAATGATCCATGATATCAAAACTAACCAGATGCACTTCTGTCTGTCCATGATGCTAGAGTAATGCAGTGGCTTGCAGATGGCCACATAACGATCGTAGGCCATTGTCACTAGCAGCACCATCTCACCCCCTCCAAAAAAATGCACACAGAGGATCTGGGTCATGCAGCCACCAAAGGAGATGGTTTTATTATCCTTTAGGAAGTCTGTGGTCAGTTTAGGGGTAGTTACTGAGGAAAGGCAGAAGTCCACAAATGAGAGATTGGCTAAGAGGAAGTACATTGGGGAATGGAGATGAGGGTCAGTGATGAATAAGAGCACGACAAAGAGGTTGCCCACAACAGTCATCAGGTAGAGCGTAGAAAAAGGCAGTAAGAGGAAGGTCTGGAGCTCCCTAGAATCACAAAGTCCACGAAAAATGAACTCAGATGTCATAGACTGGTTTGCTTCCTTCATTTTGTACATGGAATTCTAATGCAGCCCAAAGAAAGAGATGAACTGAGAACTTCTAAAATGGAAAAAAGAATCTCCTTAACACTCAGGTACTGAGAGCAGACACCTCCTATTCATGGGCAAAATTCAAATCTTACCATTGTACTAGCTAAAAATTGAAAATAAAATTTTCTCAAATTTACATGTAGACACAGTCTTAAGTCAAGATGAGGAGCTAAATATGGAAGGGGAGTTCAAAAACCTTACCTATGTGAAATAAAGTTGTTATGGGAATCAGAAATGGATATTCTGTCAATAGTTATATATAATGGAAATAATTTCTCCAAGGCTTGAATCTATCTCTTCTATAGGGAGAATACATAACTTTAAAATATATCAGAGTTTCTATCCACCACCACCCCCCCAGGGCAATAATTCAATGCTAGCTTTTTGATACAAAACATGCTTCTCAGAAACAAATCTATTGCTAGGTGGATATGTATTAGGAGACTGAACTGTACCAAATTCTTTAATTCTGGGGAAAACCGTTGATCAAATGACTTGAGAAATGTTATTTGTGTTCTAAGAGACTCTGGATGCTGACTATGCATTTCTAAAATCCAGTATTTCACTGTATTTGGAATCTCCCCACAAAAGGATATTTCCACAAACTCATGTATTCTTTGGCCTGAGGAACATCATTCATGAATGTATATTGACTGGTCCTTGGTTCTCCTTGGTAACAGAGATTTCTTTTCTGAGATTATATTAAATGACAGATATATGCAAGCTAGTTTTACTCCTGATTGTACTTCACTGGAAAAAATATAAATTCTAAGTTCATTTGTATGTAAACTGTTGACATGCTGTTTAAGTTGACCTATGTGGAAACGCATATATTTACTATTCTCTATAACCTAGGAGCCCAAGTCCTTCTCGTATTCCATTCTTTCTTGTATGCTAAAGTTCACATTATAGAGGTGACTAAATAGCTCTTTTTTTT
The DNA here is from genome assembly GCF_010015895.1 of Lontra canadensis. Classification (NCBI taxonomy): domain Eukaryota; kingdom Metazoa; phylum Chordata; class Mammalia; order Carnivora; family Mustelidae; genus Lontra; species Lontra canadensis. Next base: position 27,507,293 of record NW_022631006.1, read on the forward strand.
AAATTTTTATGTTTTTTTAAATTTCTTTTCAGCGTAACAGTATTCATT